>NW_027225882.1:0-43251 GCF_038994185.2 Dermacentor albipictus | reverse complement strand
CACGCGCGTTCTGCCAAAAGCACCATTTGCATGCATATCGTGTGGTTTTGCAAAAAACTGCATCCTCGTCTACCAAAAGTGTGATATTCATGCTTAAAACGCGTTTTGGCACAAATCCATGTGCGGGTTCTAAAAATAGCAGCATTGGCATGCTTTTCACGTCGTTTGGTAGAAATCCACACGCGCATTCTGCCAAAAGCACCATTTGCATGCATATCGTGTGGTTTTGCAGAAAACTGCATCCTCGTCTACCAAAAGTGTCATATTCATGCTTAAAACGGGTTTTGGCACAAATCCATGTGCGGGTTCTAAAAAGAGCAGCATTGGCATGCTTTTCACGTCGTTTGGTAGAAATCCTCACGCGCGTTCTGTCAAAAGCACCATTTGCATGCATATCGTGTGGTTTTGCAGAAAACTGCATCCTCGTCTACCAAAAGTGTGATATTCATGCTTAAAACGCGTTTTGGCACAAATCCATGTGCGGGTTCTAAACATAGCAGCATTGGCATGCTTTTCACGTCGTTTGGTAGAAATCCAAAAGCGCGTTCTGCCAAAAGCACCATTTGCATGCATATCGTGTGGTTTTGCAGAAAACTGCATCCTCGTATACCAAAAGTGTCATATTCATGCTTAAAACGCGTTTTGGCACAAATCCATGTGCGGGTTCTAAAAAGAGCAGCATTGGCATGCTTTTCAATTCGTTTGGTAGAAATCCACACGCGCGTTCTGCCAAAAGCACCATTTGCATGCATATCGTGTAGTTTTGCAGAAAACTGCATACTCGTCTACCAAAAGTGTCATATTCATGCTTAAAACGCGTTTTGGCACAAATCCATGTGCGGGTTCTAAAAAGAGCAGCATTGGCATGCTTTTCACGTCGTTTGGTAGAAATCCACACGCGCGTTCTGCCAAAAGCACTATTTGCATGCATATCGTGTGGTTTTGCAGAAAACTGCATCCTCGTCTACCAAAAGTGTCATATTCATGCTTAAAACGCGTTTTGGCACAAATCCATGTGCGGGTTCTAAAAAGAGCAGCATTGGCATGCTTTTCACGTCGTTTGGTAGAAATCCACACGCGCGTTCTGCCAAAAGCGTCATTTGCATGCATATCGTGTAGTTTTGCAGAAAACTGCATCCTCGTCTACCAAAAGTTGCGTATTCATGCTTAAAACGCGTTTTGGCACACATCCATGTGCGGGTTCTAAAAAGAGCAGCAGTGGCATGCTTTTCACGTCGTTTGGTAGAAATCCACACGCGCGTTCTGCCAAAAGCACCATTTGCATGCATATCGTGTAGTTTTGCAGAAAACTGCATACTCGTCTACCAAAAGTGTCATATTCATGCTTAAAACGCGTTTTGGCACAAATCCATGTGCGGGTTCTAAAAAGAGCAGCATTGGCATGCTTTTCACGTCGTTTGGTAGAAATCCACACGCGCGTTCTGCCAAAAGCGTCATTTGCATGCATATCGTGTAGTTTTGCAGAAAACTGCATCCTCGTCTACCAAAAGTTGCGTATTCATGCTTAAAACGCGTTTTGGCACAAATCCATGTGCGTGTTCTAAAAAGAGCAGCATTGGCATGCTTTTCACGTCGTTTGGTAGAAATCCACACGCGCGTTCTGCCAAAAGCGTCATTTGCATGCATATCGTGTAGTTTTGCAGAAAACTGCATCCTCGTCTACCAAAAGTTGCGTATTCATGCTTAAAACGCGTTTTTGCACAAATCCATGTGCGGGTTCTAAAAAGAGCAGCATTGGCATGCTTTTCAATTCGTTTGGTAGAAATCCACACGCGCGTTCTGCCAAAAGCACCATTTGCATGCATATCGTGTAGTTTTGCAGAAAACTGCATACTCGTCTACCAAAAGTGTCATATTCATGCTTAAAACGCGTTTTGGCACAAATCCATGTGCGGGTTCTAAAAAGAGCAGCATTGACATGCTTTTCACGTCGTTTGGTAGAAATCCACACGCGCGTTCTGCCAAAAGCACCATTTGCATGCATATCGTGTAGTTTTGCAGAAAACTGCATACTCGTCTACCAAAAGTGTCATATTCATGCTTAAAACGCGTTTTGGCACAAATCCATGTGCGGGTTCTAAAAAGAGCAGCATTGGCATGCTTTTAACGTCGTTTGGTAGAAATCCACACGCGCGTTCTGCCAAAAGCACCATTTGCATGCATATCGTGTAGTTTTGCAGAAAACTGCATACTCGTCTACCAAAAGTGTCATATTCATGCTTAAAACGCGTTTTGGCACAAATCCATGTGCGGGTTCTAAAAAGAGCAGCATTGGCATGCTTTTCACGTCGTTTGGTAGAAATCCACAAGCGCGTTCTGCCAAAAGCACCATTTGCATGCATATCGTGTGGTTTTGCAGAAAACTGCATACTCGTCTACCAAAAGTGTCATATTCATGCTTAAAACGCGTTTTGGCACAAATCCATGTGCGGGTTCTAAAAAGAGCAGCATTGGCATGCTTTTCACGTCGTTTGGTAGAAATCCACACGCGCGTTCTGCCAAAAGCGTCATTTGCATGCATATCGTGTAGTTTTGCAGAAAACTGCATCCTCGTCTACCAAAAGTTGCGTATTCATGCTTAAAACGCGTTTTGGCACACATCCATGTGCGGGTTCTAAAAAGAGCAGCATTGGCATGCTTTTCACGTCGTTTGGTATAAATCCACACGCGCGTTCTGCCAAAAGCACCATTTGCATGCATATCGTGTAGTTTTGCAGAAAACTGCATACTCGTCTACCAAAAGTGTCATATTCATGCTTAAAACGCGTTTTGGCACAAATCCATGTGCGGGTTCTAAAAAGAGCAGCATTGGCATGCTTTTCACGTCGTTTGGTAGAAATCCACACGCGCGTTCTGCCAAAAGCACCATTTGCATGCATATCGTGTGGTTTTGCAGAAAACTGCATCCTCGTCTACCAAAAGTGTCATATTCATGCTTAAAACGCGTTTTGGCACAAATCCGTGTGCGGGTTCTAAAAAGAGCAGCATTGGCATGCTTTTCACGTCGTTTGGTAGAAATCCACACGCGCGTTCTGCCAAAAGCGTCATTTGCATGCATATCGTGTAGTTTTGCAGAAAACTGCATCCTCGTCTACCAAAAGTTGCGTATTCATGCTTAAAACGCGTTTTGGCACAAATCCATGTGCGGGTTCTAAAAAGAGCAGCATTGGCATGCTTTTCACGTCGTTTGGTAGAAATCCACACGCGCGTTTTGCCAAAAGCGTCATTTGCATGCATATCATGTAGTTTTGCAGAAAACTGCATCCTCGTCTACCAAAAGTTGCGTATTCATGCTTAAAACGCGTTTTGGCACAAATCCATGTGCGTGTTCTAAAAAGAGCAGCATTGGCATGCTTTTCACGTCGTTTGGTAGAAATCCACACGCGCGTTCTGCCAAAAGCGTCATTTGCATGCATATCGTGTAGTTTTGCAGAAAACTGCATCCTCTTCTACCAAAAGTTGCGTATTCATGCTTAAAACGCGTTTTTGCACAAATCCATGTGCGGGTTCTAAAAAGAGCAGCATCGGCATGCTTTTCAATTCGTTTGGTAGAAATCCACACGCGCGTTCTGCCAAAAGCACCATTTGCATGCATATCGTGTAGTTTTGCAGAAAACTGCATACTCGTCTACCAAAAGTGTCATATTCATGCTTAAAACGCGTTTTGGCACAAATCCATGTGCGGGTTCTAAAAAGAGCAGCATTGACATGCTTTTCACGTCGTTTGGTAGAAATCCACACGCGCGTTCTGCCAAAAGCACCATTTGCATGCATATCGTGTAGTTTTGCAGAAAACTGCATACTCGTCTACCAAAAGTGTCATATTCATGCTTAAAACGCGTTTTGGCACAAATCCATGTGCGGGTTCTAAAAAGAGCAGCATTGGCATGCTTTTAACGTCGTTTGGTAGAAATCCACACGCCCGTTCTGCCAAAAGCACCATTTGCATGCATATCGTGTAGTTTTGCAGAAAACTGCATACTCGTCTACCAAAAGTGTCATATTCATGCTTAAAACGCGTTTTGGCACAAATCCATGTGCGGGTTCTAAAAAGAGCAGCATTGGCATGCTTTTCACGTCGTTTGGTAGAAATCCACAAGCGCGTTCTGCCAAAAGCACCATTTGCATGCATATCGTGTGGTTTTGCAGAAAACTGCATACTCGTCTACCAAAAGTGTCATATTCATGCTTAAAACGCGTTTTGGCACAAATCCATGTGCGGGTTCTAAAAAGAGCAGCATTGGCATGCTTTTCACGTCGTTTGGTAGAAATCCACACGCGCGTTCTGCCAAAAGCGTCATTTGCATGCATATCGTGTAGTTTTGCAGAAAACTGCATCCTCGTCTACCAAAAGTTGCGTATTCATGCTTAAAACGCGTTTTGGCACACATCCATGTGCGGGTTCTAAAAAGAGCAGCATTGGCATGCTTTTCACGTCGTTTGGTAGAAATCCACACGCGCGTTCTGCCAAAAGCACCATTTGCATGCATATCGTGTAGTTTTGCAGAAAACTGCATACTCGTCTACCAAAAGTGTCATATTCATGCTTAAAACGCGTTTTGGCACAAATCCATGTGCGGGTTCTAAAAAGAGCAGCATTGGCATGCTTTTCACGTCGTTTGGTAGAAATCCACACGCGCGTTCTGCCAAAAGCACCATTTGCATGCATATCGTGTGGTTTTGCAGAAAACTGCATCCTCGTCTACCAAAAGTGTCATATTCATGCTTAAAACGCGTTTTGGCACAAATCCGTGTGCGGGTTCTAAAAAGAGCAGCATTGGCATGCTTTTCACGTCGTTTGGTAGAAATCCACACGCGCGTTCTGCCAAAAGCGTCATTTGCATGCATATCGTGTAGTTTTGCAGAAAACTGCATCCTCGTCTACCAAAAGTTGCGTATTCATGCTTAAAACGCGTTTTGGCACAAATCCATGTGCGGGTTCTAAAAAGAGCAGCATTGGCATGCTTTTCACGTCGTTTGGTAGAAATCCACACGCGCGTTTTGCCAAAAGCGTCATTTGCATGCATATCATGTAGTTTTGCAGAAAACTGCATCCTCGTCTACCAAAAGTTGCGTATTCATGCTTAAAACGCGTTTTGGCACAAATCCATGTGCGGGTTCTAAAAAGAGCAGCATTGGCATGCTTTTCACGTCGTTTGGTAGAAATCCACACGCGCGTTCTGCCAAAAGCGTCATTTGCATGCATATCGTGTAGTTTTGCAGAAACCTGCATCCTCGTCTACCAAAAGTTGCGTATTCATGCTTAAAACGCGTTTTGGCACAAATCCATGTGCGGGTTCTAAAAAGAGCAGCATTGGCGTGCTTTTCACGTCGTTTGGTAGAAATCCACACGCGCGTTCTGCCAAAAGCACCATTTGCATGCATATCGTGTAGTTTTGCAGAAAACTGCATACTCGTCTACCAAAAGTGTCATATTCATGCTTAAAACGCGTTTTGGCACAAATCCATGTGCGGGTTCTAAAAAGAGCAGCATTGGCATGCTTTTCACGTCGTTTGGTAGAAATCCACACGCGCGTTCTGCCAAAAGCACCATTTGCATGCATATCGTGTAGTTTTGCAGAAAACTGCATACTCGTCTACCAAAAGTGTCATATTCATGCTTAAAACGCGTTTTGGCACAAATCCATGTGCGGGTTCTAAAAAGAGCAGCATTGGCATGCTTTTCACGTCGTTTGGTAGAAATCCACACGCGCGTTCTGCCAAAAGCACTATTTGCATGCATATCGTGTGGTTTTGCAGAAAACCGCATCCTCGTCTACCAAAAGTTGCGTATTCATGCTAAAAACGCGTTTTGGCACAAATCCATGTGCGGGTTCTAAAAATAGCAGCATTGGCATGCTTTTCACGTCGTTTGGTAGAAATCCACACGCGCGTTCTGCCAAAAGCACCATTTGCATGCATATCGTGTAGTTTTGCAGAAAACTGCATACTCGTCTACCAAAAGTGTCGTATTCATGCTTAAAACGCGTTTTGGCACAAATCCATGTGCGGGTTCTAAAAAGAGCAGCATTGGCATGCTTTTCACGTCGTTTGGTAGAAATCCACACGCGCGTTCTGCCAAAAGCACCATTTGCATGCATATCGTGTAGTTTTGCAGAAAACTGCATACTCGTCTACCAAAAGTGTCATATTCATGCTTAAAACGCGTTTTGGCACAAATCCATGTGCGGGTTCTAAAAAGAGCAGCATTGGCATGCTTTTCACGTCGTTTGGTAGAAATCCACACGCGCGTTCTGCCAAAAGCACCATTTGCATGCATATCGTGTAGTTTTGCAGAAAACTGCATACTCGTCTACCAAAAGTGTCATATTCGTGCTTAAAACGCGTTTTGGTACAAATCCATGTGCGGGTTCTAAAAAGAGCAGCATTGGCATGCTTTTCACGTCGTTTGGTAGAAATCCACACGCGCGTTCTGCCAAAAGCGTCATTTGCATGCATATCGTGTAGTTTTGCAGAAAACTGCATCCTCGTCTACCAAAAGTTGCGTATTCATGCTTAAAACGCGTTTTGGCACAAATCCATGTGCGGGTTCTAAAAAGAGCAGCATTGGCATGCTTTTCACGTCGTTTGGTAGAAATCCACACGCGCGTTCTGCCAAAAGCACCATTTGCATGCATATCGTGTAGTTTTGCAGAAAACTGCATACTCGTCTACCAAAAGTGTCATATTCATGCTTAAAACGCGTTTTGGCACAAATCCATGTGCGGGTTCTAAAAAGAGCAGCATTGGCATGCTTTTCACGTCGTTTGGTAGAAATCCACACGCGCGTTCTGCCAAAAGCACCATTTGCATGCATATCGTGTAGTTTTGCAGAAAACTGCATACTCGTCTACCAAAAGTGTCATGTTCATGCTTAAAACGCGTTTTGGCACAAATCCATGTGCGGGTTCTAAAAAGAGCAGCATTGGCATGCTTTTCACGTCGTTTGGTAGAAATCCACAGGCGCGTTCTGCCAAAAGCACCATTTGCATGCATATCGTGTGGTTTTGCAGAAAACTGCATCCTCGTCTACCAAAAGTGTCATATTCATGCTTAAAACGCGTTTTGGCACAAATCCATGTGCGGGTGCTAAAAAGAGCAGCATTGGCATGCTTTTCACGTCGTTTGGTAAAAATCCACACGCGCGTTCTGCCAAAAGCACCATTTGCATGCATATCGTGTAGTTTTGCAGAAAACTGCATACTCGTCTACCAAAAGTGTCATATTCATGCTTAAAACGCGTTTTGGCACAAATCCATGTGCGGGTTCTAAAAAGAGCAGCATTGGCATGCTTTTCACGTCGTTTGGCAGAAATCCACACGCGCGTTCTGCCAAAAACGTCATTTGCATGCATATCGTGTAGTCTTGCAGAAAACTGCATCCTCGTCTACCAAAAGTTGCGTATTCATGCTTAAAACGCGTTTTGGCACAAATCCATGTGCGGGTTCTAAAAAGAGCAGCATTGGCATGCTTTTCACGTCGTTTGGTAGAAATCCACACGCGCGTTCTGCCAAAAGCACCATTTGCATGCATATCGTGTAGTTTTGCAGAAAACTGCATACTCGTCTACCAAAAGTGTCATATTCATGCTTAAAACGCGTTTTGGCACAAATCCATGTGCGGGTTCTAAAAAGAGCAGCATTGACATGCTTTTCACGTCGTTTGGTAGAAATCCACACGCGCGTTCTGCCAAAAGCACCATTTGCATGCATATCGTGTAGTTTTGCAGAAAACTGCATACTCGTCTACCAAAAGTGTCATATTCATGCTTAAAACGCGTTTTGGCACAAATCCATGTGCGGGTTCTAAAAAGAGCAGCATTGGCATGCTTTTAACGTCGTTTGGTAGAAATCCACACGCGCGTTCTGCCAAAAGCACCATTTGCATGCATATCGTGTAGTTTTGCAGAAAACTGCATACTCGTCTACCAAAAGTGTCATATTCATGCTTAAAACGCGTTTTGGCACAAATCCATGTGCGGGTTCTAAAAAGAGCAGCATTGGCATGCTTTTCACGTCGTTTGGTAGAAATCCACAAGCGCGTTCTGCCAAAAGCACCATTTGCATGCATATCGTGTGGTTTTGCAGAAAACTGCATACTCGTCTACCAAAAGTGTCATATTCATGCTTAAAACGCGTTTTGGCACAAATCCATGTGCGGGTTCTAAAAAGAGCAGCATTGGCATGCTTTTCACGTCGTTTGGTAGAAATCCACACGCGCGTTCTGCCAAAAGCACTATTTGCATGCATATCGTGTGGTTTTGAAGAAAACTGCATCCTCGTCTACCAAAAGTGTCATATTCATGCTTAAAACGCGTTTTGGCACAAATCCATGTGCGGGTTCTAAAAAGAGCAGCATTGGCATGCTTTTAACGTCGTTTGGTAGAAATCCACACGCGCGTTCTGCCAAAAGCGTCATTTGCATGCATATCGTGTAGTTTTGCAGAAAACTGCATCCTCGTCTACCAAAAGTTGCGTATTCATGCTTAAAACGCGTTTTGGCACAAATCCATGTGCGGGTTCTAAAAAGAGCAGCATTGGCATGCTTTTCACGTCGTTTGGTAGAAATCCACACGCGCGTTCTGCCAAAAGCACCATTTGCATGCATATCGTGTAGTTTTGCAGAAAACTGCATACTCGTCTACCAAAAGTGTCATATTCATGCTTAAAACGCGTTTTGGAACAAATCCATGTTCGGGTTCTAAAAAGAGCAGCATTGGCATGCTTTTCACGTCGTTTGGTAGAAATCCACACGCGCGTTCTGCCAAAAGCGTCATTTGCATGCATATCGTGTAGTTTTGCAGAAAACTGCATCCTCGTCTACCAAAAGTTGCGTATTCATGCCTCAAACGCGTTTTGGCACAAATCCATGTGCGGGTTCTAAAAAGAGCAGCATTGGCATGCTTTTCACGTCGTTTGGTAGAAATCCACACGCGCGTTCTGCCAAAAGCACCATTTGCATGCATATCGTGTAGTTTTGCAGAAAACTGCATACTCGTCTCCCAAAAGTGTCATATTCATGCTTAAAACGCGTTTTGGCGCAAATCCATGTGCGGGTTCTAAAAAGAGCAGCATTGGCATGCTTTTCACGTCGTTTGGTAGAAATCCACACGCGCGTTCTGCCAAAAGCACCATTTGCATGCATATCGTGTGGTTTTGCAGAAAACTGCATCCTCGTCTACCAAAAGTGTCATATTCATGCTTAAAACGCGTTTTGGCACAAATCCATGTGCGGATTCTAAAAAGAGCAGCATTGGCATGCTTTTCACGTCGTTTGGTAGAAATCCACACGCGCGTTCTGCCAAAAGCGTCATTTGCATGCATATCGTGTAGTTTTGCAGAAAACTGCATCCTCGTCTACCAAAAGTGTCATATTCATGCTTAAAACGCGTTTTGGCAAAAATCCATGTGCGGGTTCTAAAAAGAGCAGCATTGGCATGCTTTTCACGTCGTTTGGTAGAAATCCTCACGCGCGTTCTGCCAAAAGCACCATTTGCATGCATATCGTGTGGTTTTGCAGAAAACTGCATCCTCGTCTCCCAAAAGTGTGATATTCATGCTTAAAACGCGTTTTGGCACAAATCCATGTGCGGGTTCTAAAAATAGCAGCATTGGCATGCTTTTCACGTCGTTTGGTAGAAATCCAAAAGCGCGTTCTGCCAAAAGCACCATTTGCATGCATATCGTGTGGTTTTGCAGAAAACTGCATCCTCGTCTACCAAAAGTGTCATATTCATGCTTAAAACGCGTTTTGGCACAAATCCATGTGCGGGTTCTAAACATAGCAGCATTGGCATGCTTTTCACGTCGTTTGGTAGAAATCCAAAAGCGCGTTCTGCCAAAAGCACCATTTGCATGCATATCGTGTGGTTTTGCAGAAAACTGCATCCTCGTATACCAAAAGTGTCATATTCATGCTTAAAACGCGTTTTGGCACAAATCCATGTGCGGGTGCTAAAATGAGCAGCATCGGCATGCTTTTCACGACGTTTGGTAGAAATCCACACGCGCGTTCTGCCAAAAGCGTCATTTGCATGCATATCGTGTAGTTTTGCAGAAAACTGCATCCTCGTCTACCAAAAGTTGCGTATTCATGCTTAAAACGCGTTTTGGCACAAATCCATGTGCGGGTTCTAAAAAGGGCAGCATTGGCATGCTTTTCAATTCGTTTGGTAGAAATCCACTCGCGCGTTCTGCCAAAAGCACCATTTGCATGCATATCGTGTAGTTTTGCAGAAAACTGCATACTCGTCTACCAAAAGTGTCATATTCATGCTTAAAACGCGTTTTGGCACAAATCCATGTGCGGGTTCTAAAAAGAGCAGCATTGACATGCTTTTCACGTCGTTTGGTAGAAATCCACACGCGCGTTCTGCCAAAAGCACCATTTGCATGCATATCGTGTAGTTTCGCAGAAAACTGCATACTCGTCTACCAAAAGTGTCATATTCATGCTTAAAACGCGTTTCGGCACAAATCCATGTGCGGGTTCTAAAAAGAGCAGCATTGGCATGCTTTTAACGTCGTTTGGTAGAAATCCACACGCGCGTTCTGCCAAAAGCACCATTTGCATGCATATCGTGTAGTTTTGCAGAAAACTGCATACTCGTCTACCAAAAGTGTCATATTCATGCTTAAAACGCGTTTTGGCACAAATCCATGTGCGGGTTCTAAAAAGAGCAGCATTGGCATGCTTTTCACGTCGTTTGGTAGAAATCCACACGCGCGTTCTTCCAAAAGCGTCATTTGCATGTATATCGTGTAGTTTTGCAGAAAACTGCATCCTCGTCTACCAAAAGTTGCGTATTCATGCTTAAAACGCGTTTTGGCACAAATCCATGTGCGGGTTCTAAAAAGAGCAGCATTGGCATGCTTTTCAATTCGTTTGGTAGAAATCCACACGCGCGTTCTGCCAAAAGCACCATTTGCATGCATATCGTGTAGTTTTGCAGAAAACTGCATACTCGTCTACCAAAAGTGTCATATTCATGCTTAAAACGCGTTTTGGCACAAATCCATGTGCGGGTTCTAAAAAGAGCAGCATTGACATGCTTTTCACGTCGTTTGGTAGAAATCCACACGCGCGTTCTGCCAAAAGCACCATTTGCATGCATATCGTGTAGTTTTGCAGAAAACTGCATACTCGTCTACCAAAAGTGTCATATTCATGCTTAAAACGCGTTTTGGCACAAATCCATGTGCGGGTTCTAAAAAGAGCAGCATTGGCATGCTTTTAACGTCGTTTGGTAGAAATCCACACGCGCGTTCTGCCAAAAGCACCATTTGCATGCATATCGTGTAGTTTTGCAGAAAACTGCATACTCGTCTACCAAAAGTGTCATATTCATGCTTAAAACGCGTTTTGGCACAAATCCATGTGCGGGTTCTAAAAAGAGCAGCATTGGCATGCTTTTCACGTCGTTTGGTAGAAATCCACAAGCGCGTTCTGCCAAAAGCACCATTTGCATGCATATCGTGTGGTTTTGCAGAAAACTGCATACTCGTCTACCAAAAGTGTCATATTCATGCTTAAAACGCGTTTTGGCACAAATCCATGTGCGGGTTCTAAAAAGAGCAGCATTGGCATGCTTTTCACGTCGTTTGGTAGAAATCCACACGCGCGTTCTGCCAAAAGCACTATTTGCATGCATATCGTGTGGTTTTGCAGAAAACTGCATACTCGTCTACCAAAAGTGTCATATTCATGCTTAAAACGCGTTTTGGCACAAATCCATGTGCGGGTTCTAAAAAGAGCAGCATTGGCATGCTTTTCACGTCGTTTGGTAGAAATCCACACGCGCGTTCTGCCAAAAGCGTCATTTGCATGCATATCGTGTAGTTTTGCAGAAAACTGCATCCTCGTCTACCAAAAGTTGCGTATTCATGCCTAAAACGCGTTTTGGCACAAATCCATGTGCGGGTTCTAAAAAGAGCAGCATTGACATGCTTTTCACGTCGTTTGGTAGAAATCCACACGCGCGTTCTGCCAAAAGCACCATTTGCATGCATATCGTGTATTTTTGCAGAAAACTGCATACTCGTCTACCAAAAGTGTCATATTCATGCTTAAAACGCGTTTTGGCGCAAATCCATGTGCGGGTTCTAAAAAGAGCAGCATTGGCATGCTTTTCACGTCGTTTGGTAGAAATCCACACGCGCGTTCTGCCAAAGCACCATTTGCATGCATATCGTGTGGTTTTGCAGAAAACTGCATCCTCGTCTACCAAAAGTGTCATATTCATGCTTAAAACGCGTTTTGGCACAAATCCATGCGCGGATTCTAAAAAGAGCAGCATTGGCATGCTTTTCACGTCGTTTGGTAGAAATCCACACGCGCGTTCTGCCAAAAGCGTCATTTGCATGCATATCGTGTAGTTTTGCAGAAAACTGCATCCTCGTCTACCAAAAGTGTCATATTCATGCTTAAAACGCGTTTTGGCACAAATCGATGTGCGGGTTTTAAAAAGAGCAGCATTGGCATGCTTTTCACGTCGTTTGGTAGAAATCCACACGCGCGTTCTGCCAAAAGCACCATTTGCATGCATATCGTGTGGTTTTGCAGAAAACTGCATCCTCGTCTACCAAAAGTGTCATATTCATGCTTAAAACGCGTTTTGGCACAAATCCATGTGCGGGTTCTAAAAAGAGCAGCATTGGCATGCTTTTCACGTCGTTTGGTAGAAATCCACACGCGCGTTCTGCCAAAAGCGTCATTTGCATGCATATCGTGTAGTTTTGCAGAAAACTGCATCCTCGTCTACCAAAAGTTGCGTATTCATGCTTAAAACGCGTTTTGGCACAAATCCATGTGCGGGTTCTAAAAAGAGCAGCATTGGCATGCTTTTCACGTCGTTTGGTAGAAATCCACACGCGCGTTCTGCCAAAAGCACCATTTGCATGCATATCGTGTAGTTTTGCAGAAAACTGCATCCTCGTCTACCAAAAGTTGCGTATTCATGCTTAAAACGCGTTTTGGCACAAATCCATGTGCGGGTTCTAAAAAGAGCAGCATTGGCATGCTTTTCACGTCGTTTGGTAGAAATCCACACGCGCGTTCTGCCAAAAGCACCATTTGCATGCATATCGTGTGGTTTTGCAGAAAACTGCATCCTCGTCTACCAAAAGTGTGATATTCATGCTTAAAACGCGTTTTGTACAAATCCATGTGCGGGTTCTAAAAATAGCAGCATTGGCATGCTTTTCACGTCGTTTGGTAGAAATCCACACGCGCATTCTGCCAAAAGCACCATTTGCATGCATATCGTGTGGTTTTGCAGAAAACTGCATCCTCGTCTACCAAAAGTGTCATATTCATGCTTAAAACGGGCTTTGGCACAAATCCATGTGCGGGTTCTAAAAAGAGCAGCATTGGCATGCTTTTCACGTCGTTTGGTAGAAATCCTCACGCGCGTTCTGCCAAAAGCACCATTTGCATGCATATCGTGTGGTTTTGCAGAAAACTGCATCCTCGTCTACCAAAAGTGTGATATTCATGCTTAAAACGCGTTTTGGCACAAATCCATGTGCGGGTTCTAAAAATAGCAGCATTGGCATGCTTTTCACGTCGTTTGGTAGAAATCCAAAAGCGCGTTCTGCCAAAAGCACCATTTGCATGCATATCGTGTGGTTTTGCAGAAAACTGCATCCTCGTATACCAAAAGTGTCATTCTCATGCTTAAAACGCGTTTTGGCACAAATCCATGTGCTGGTGCTAAAATGAGCAGCATTGGCATGCTTTTCACGTCGTTTGGTAGAAATCCACACGCGCGTTCTGCCAAAAGCGTCATTTGCATGCATATCGTGTGGTTTTGCAAAAAACTGCATCCTCGTCTACCAAAAGTTGCGTATTCATGCTTAAAACGCGTTTTGGCACAAATCCATGTGCGGGTGCTAAAAAGAGCAGCATTGGCATGCTTTTCACGTCGTTTGGTAGAAATCCACACGCGCGTTCTGCCAAAAGCACCATTTGCATGCATATCGTGTAGTTTTGCAGAAAACTGCATCCTCGTCTACCAAAAGTTGCATATTCATGCTTAAAACGCGTTTTGGCACAAATCCATGTGCGGGTGCTAAAATGAGCAGCATCGGCATGCTTTTCACGTCGTTTGGTAGAAATCCACACGCGCGTTCTGCCAAAAGCGTCATTTGCATGCATATCGTGTAGTTTTGCAGAAAACTGCATACTCGTCTACCAAAAGTGTCATATTCATGCTTAAAACGCGTTTTGGCACAAATGCATGTGCGGGTGCTAAAAAGAGCAGCATTGGCATGCTTTTCACGTCGTTTGGTAGAAATCCACACGCGCGTTCTGCCAAAAGCACCATTTGCATGCATATCGTGTAGTTTTGCAGAAAACTGCATCCTCGTCTACCAAAAGTTGCATATTCATGCTTAAAACGCGTTTTGGCACAAATCCATGTGCGGGTGCTAAAATGAGCAGCATCGGCATGCTTTTCACGTCGTTTGGTAGAAATCCACAAGCGCGTTCTGCCAAAAGCACCATTTGCATGCATATCGTGTGGTTTTGCAGAAAACTGCATACTCGTCTACCAAAAGTGTCATATTCATGCTTAAAACGCGTTTTGGCACAAATCCATGTGCGGGTTCTAAAAAGAGCAGCATTGGCATGCTTTTCACGTCGTTTGGTAGAAATCCACACGCGCGTTCTGCCAAAAGCACTATTTGCATGCATATCGTGTGGTTTTGCAGAAAACTGCATCCTCGTCTACCAAATGTGTCATATTCATGCTTAAAACGCGTTTTGGCACAAATCCATGTGCGGGTTCTAAAAAGAGCAGCATTGGCATGCTTTTCACGTCGTTTGGTAGAAATCCACACGCGCGTTCTGCCAAAAGCGTCATTTGCATGCATATCGTGTAGTTTTGCAGAAAACTGCATCCTCGTCTACCAAAAGTTGCGTATTCATGCCTAAAACGCGTTTTGGCACAAATCCATGTGCGGGTTCTAAAAAGAGCAGCATTGGCATGCTTTTCACGTCGTTTGGTAGAAATCCACACGCGCGTTCTCCCAAAAGCACCATTTGCATGCATATCGTGTAGTTTTGCAGAAAACTGCATACTCGTCTACCAAAAGTGTCATATTCATGCTTAAAACGCGTTTTGGCGCAAATCCATGTGCGGGTTCTAAAAAGAGCAGCATTGGCATGCTTTTCACGTCGTTTGGTAGAAATCCACACGCGCGTTCTGCCAAAAGCACCATTTGCATGCATATCGTGTGGTTTTGCAGAAAACTGCATCGTCGTCTACCAAAAGTGTCATATTCATGCTTAAAACCCGTTTTGGCACAAATCCATGTGCGGATTCTAAAAAGAGCAGCATTGGCATGCTTTTCACGTCGTTTGGTAGAAATCCACACGCGCGTTCTGCCAAAAGCGTCATTTGAATGCATATCGTGTAGTTTTGCAGAAAACTGCATCCTCGTCTACCAAAAGTGTCATATTCATGCTTAAAACGCGTTTTGGCACAAATCCATGTGCGGGTTCTAAAAAGAGCAGCATTGGCATGCTTTTCACGTCGTTTGGTAGAAATCCACACGCGCGTTCTGCCAAAAGCGTCATTTGCATGCATATCGTGTAGTTTTGCAGAAAACTGCATCCTCGTCTACCAAAAGTTGCGTATTCATGCTTAAAACGCGTTTTGGCACAAATCCATGTGCGGGTTCTAAAAGAGCAGCATTGGCATGCTTTTCACGTCGTTTGGTAGAAATCCACACGCGCGTTCTGCCAAAAGCACCATTTGCATGCATATCGTGTAGTTTTGCAGAAAACTGCATACTCGTCTACCAAAAGTGTCATATTCATGCTTAAAACGCGTTTTGGCACAAATCCATGTGCGGGTTCTAAAAAGAGCAGCATTGACATGCTTTTCACGTCGTTTGGTAGAAATCCACACGCGCGTTCTGCCAAAAGCACCATTTGCATGCATATCGTGTAGTTTTGCAGAAAACTGCATACTCGTCTACCAAAAGTGTCATATTCATGCTTAAAACGCGTTTTGGCACAAATCCATGTGCGGGTTCTAAAAAGAGCAGCATTGGCATGCTTTTAACGTCGTTTGGTAGAAATCCACACGCGCGTTCTGCCAAAAGCATCATTTGCATGCATATCGTGTAGTTTTGCAGAAAACTGCATACTCGTCTACCAAAAGTGTCATATTCATGTTTAAAACGCGTTTTGGCACAAATCCATGTGCGGGTTCTAAAAAGAGCAGCATTGGCATGCTTTTCACGTCGTTTGGTAGAAATCCACAAGCGCGTTCTGCCAAAAGCACCATTTTCATGCATATCGTGTGGTTTTGCAGAAAACTGCATACTCGTCTACCAAAAGTGTCATATTCATGCTTAAAACGCGTTTTGGCACAAATCCATGTGCGGGTTCTAAAAAGAGCAGCATTGGCATGCTTTTCACGTCGTTTGGTAGAAATCCACACGCGCGTTCTGCCAAAAGCGTCATTTGCATGCATATCGTGTAGTTTTGCAGAAAACTGCATCCTCGTCTACCAAAAGTTGCGTATTCATGCTTAAAACGCGTTTTGGCACACATCCATGTGCGGGTTCTAAAAAGAGCAGCATTGGCATGCTTTTCACGTCGTTTGGTAGAAATCCACACGCGCGTTCTGCCAAAAGCACCATTTGCATGCATATCGTGTAGTTTTGCAGAAAACTGCATACTCGTCTACCAAAAGTGTCATATTCATGCTTAAAACGCGTTTTGGCACAAATCCATGTGCGGGTTCTAAAAAGAGCAGCATTGGCATGCTTTTCACGTCGTTTGGTAGAAATCCACACGCGCGTTCTGCCAAAAGCGTCATTTGCATGCATATCGTGTAGTTTTGCAGAAAACTGCATCCTCGTCTACCAAAAGTTGCGTATTCATGCTTAAAACGCGTTTTGGCACAAATCCATGTGCGGGTTCTAAAAAGAGCAGCATTGGCATGCTTTTCACGTCGTTTGGTAGAAATCCACACGCGCGTTCTGCCAAAAGCACCATTTGCATGCATATCGTGTGGTTTTGCGGAAAACTGCATCCTCGTCTACCAAAAGTGTGATATTCATGCTTAAAACGCGTTTTGGCACAAATCCATGTGCGGGTTCTAAAAATAGCAGCATTGGCATGCTTTTCACGTCGTTTGGTAGAAATCCACACGCGCATTCTGCCAAAAGCACCATTTGCATGCATATCGTGTGGTTTTGCAGAAAACTGCATCCTCGTCTACCAAAAGTGTCATATTCATGCTTAAAACGGGTTTTGGCACAAATCCATGTGCGGGTTCTAAAAAGAGCAGCATTGGCATGCTTTTCACGTCGTTTGGTAGAAATCCTCACGCGCGTTCTGCCAAAAGCACCATTTGCATGCATATCGTGTGGTTTTGCAGAAAACTGCATCCTCGTCTACCAAAAGTGTGATATTCATGCTTAAAACGCGTTTTGGCACAAATCCATGTGCGGGTTCTAAAAATAGCAGCATTGGCATGCTTTTCACGTCGTTTGGTAGAAATCCAAAAGCGCGTTCTGCCAAAAGCACCATTTGCATGCATATCGTGTGGTTTTGCAGAAAACTGCATCCTCGTATACCTAAAGTGTCATATTCATGCTTAAAACGCGTTTTGGCACAAATCCATGTGCGGGTGCTAAAATGAGCAGCATCGGCATGCTTTTCACGTCGTTTGGTAGAAATCCACACGCGCGTTCTGCCAAAAGCGTCATTTGCATGCATATCGTGTGGTTTTGCAAAAAACTGCATCCTCGTCTACCAAAAGTTGCGTATTCATGCTTAAAACGCGTTTTGGCACAAATCCATGTGCGGGTGCTAAAAAGAGCAGCATTGGCATGCTTTTCACGTCGTTTGGTAGAAATCCACACGCGCGGTCTGCCAAAAGCACCATTTGCATGCATATCGTGTAGTTTTGCAGAAAACTGCATCCTCGTCTACCAAAAGTTGCATATTCATGCCTAAAACGCGTTTTGGCACAAATCCATGTGCGGGTGCTAAAATGAGCAGCATCGGCATGCTTTTCACGTCGTTTGGTAGAAATCCACACGCGCGTTCTGCCAAAAGCGTCATTTGCATGCATATCGTGTAGTTTTGCAGAAAACTGCATACTCGTCTACCAAAAGTGTCATATTCATGCTTAAAACGCGTTTTGGCACAAATGCATGTGCGGGTGCTAAAAAGAGCAGCATTGGCATGCTTTTCACGTCGTTTGGTAGAAATCCACACGCGCGTTCTGCCAAAAGCACCATTTGCATGCATATCGTGTAGTTTTGCAGAAAACTGCATCCTCGTCTACCAAAAGTTGCATATTCATGCTTAAAACGCGTTTTGGCACAAATCCATGTGCGGGTGCTAAATTGAGCAGCATCGGCATGCTTTTCACGTCGTTTGGTAGAAATCCACACGCGCGTTCTGCCAAAAGCGTCATTTGCATGCATATCGTGTAGTTTTGCAGAAAACTGCATCCTCGTCTACCAAAAGTTGCGTATTCATGCTTAAAACGCGTTTTGGCACAAATCCATGTGCGGGTGCTAAAAAGAGCAGCATTGGCATGCTTTTCCCGTCGTTTGGTAGAAATCCACACGCGCGTTCTTCCAAAAGCACCATTTGCATGCATATCGTGTAGTTTTGCAGAAAACTGCATACTCGTCTACCAAAAGTGTCATATTCATGCTTAAAACGCGTTTTGGCACAAATCCATGTGCGGGTTCTAAAAAGAGCAGCATTGGCATGCTTTTCACGTCGTTTGGTAGAAATCCACACGCGCGTTCTGCCAAAAGCACCATTTGCATGCATATCGTGTAGTTTTGCAGAAAACTGCATACTCGTCTACCAAAAGTGTCATATTCATGCTTAAAACGCGTTTTGGCACAAATCCATGTGCGGGTGCTAAAAAGAGCAGCATTGGCATGCTTTTCACGTCGTTTGGTAGAAATCCACACGCGCGTTCTGCCAAAAGCACCATTTGCATGCATATCGTGTAGTTTTGCAGAAAACTGCATACTCGTCTACCAAAAGTGTCATATTCATGCTTAAAACGCGTTTTGGCACAAATCCATGTGCGGGTTCTAAAAAGAGCAGCATTGGCATGCTTTTCACGTCGTTTGGCAGAAATCCACACGCGCGTTCTGCCAAAAGCGTCATTTGCATGCATATCGTGTAGTTTTGCAGAAAACTGCATCCTCGTCTACCAAAAGTTGCGTATTCATGCTTAAAACGCGTTTTGGCACAAATCCATGTGCGGGTTCTAAAAAGAGCAGCATTGGCATGCTTTTCACGTCGTTTGGTAGAAATCCACACGCGCGTTCTGCCAAAAGCACCATTTGCATGCATATCGTGTAGTTTTGCAGAAAACTGCATACTCGTCTACCAAAAGTGTCATATTCATGCTTAAAACGCGTTTTGGCACAAATCCATGTGCGGGTTCTAAAAAGAGCAGCATTGACATGCTTTTCACGTCGTTTGGTAGAAATCCACACGCGCGTTCTGCCAAAAGCACCATTTGCATGCATATCGTGTAGTTTTGCAGAAAACTGCATACTCGTCTACCAAAAGTGTCATATTCATGCTTAAAACGCGTTTTGGCACAAATCCATGTGCGGGTTCTAAAAAGAGCAGCATTGGCATGCTTTTAACGTCGTTTGGTAGAAATCCACACGCGCGTTCTGCCAAAAGCACCATTTGCATGCATATCGTGTAGTTTTGAAGAAAACTGCATACTCGTCTACCAAAAGTGTCATATTCATGCTTAAAACGCGTTTTGGCACAAATCCATGTGCGGGTTCTAAAAAGAGCAGCATTGGCATGCTTTTCACGTCGTTTGGTAGAAATCCACAAGCGCGTTCTGCCAAAAGCACCATTTGCATGCATATCGTGTGGTTTTGCAGAAAACTGCATACTCGTCTACCAAAAGTGTCATATTCATGCTTAAAACGCGTTTTGGCACAAATCCATGTGCGGGTTCTAAAAAGAGCAGCATTGGCATGCTTTTCACGTCGTTTGGTAGAAATCCACACGCGCGTTCTGCCAAAAGCACTATTTGCATGCATATCGTGTGGTTTTGAAGAAAAGTACATCCTCGTCTACCAAAAGTGTCATATTCATGCTTAAAACGCGTTTTGGCACAAATCCATGTGCGGGTTCTAAAAAGAGCAGCATTGGCATGCTTTTAACGTCGTTTGGTAGAAATCCACACGCGCGTTCTGCCAAAAGCGTCATTTGCATGCATATCGTGTAGTTTTGCAGAAAACTGCATCCTCGTCTACCAAAAGTTGCGTATTCATGCTTAAAACGCGTTTTGGCACAAATCCATGTGCGGGTTCTAAAAAGAGCAGCATTGGCATGCTTTTCACGTCGTTTGGTAGAAATCCACACGCGCGTTCTGCCAAAAGCACCATTTGCATGCATATCGTGTAGTTTTGCAGAAAACTGCATACTCGTCTACCAAAAGTGTCATATTCATGCTTAAAACGCGTTTTGGAACAAATCCATGTGCGGGTTCTAAAAAGAGCAGCATTGGCATGCTTTTCACGTCGTTTGGTAGAAATCCACACGCGCGTTCTGCCAAAAGCGTCATTTGCATGCATATCGTGTAGTTTTGCAGAAAACTGCATCCTCGTCTACCAAAAGTTGCGTATTCATGCCTCAAACGCGTTTTGGCACAAATCCATGTGCGGGTTCTAAAAAGAGCAGCATTGGCATGCTTTTCACGTCGTTTGGTAGAAATCCACACGCGCGTTCTGCCAAAAGCACCATTTGCATGCATATCGTGTAGTTTTGCAGAAAACTGCATACTCGTCTACCAAAAGTGTCATATTCATGCTTAAAACGCGTTTTGGCGCAAATCCATGTGCGGGTTCTAAAAAGAGCAGCATTGGCATGCTTTTCACGTCGTTTGGTAGAAATCCACACGCGCGTTCTGCCAAAAGCACCATTTGCATGCATATCGTGTGGTTTTGCAGAAAACTGCATCCTCGTCTACCAAAAGTGTAATATTCATGCTTAAAACGCGTTTTGGCACAAATCCATGTGCGGATTCTAAAAAGAGCAGCATTGGCATGCTTTTCACGTCGTTTGGTAGAAATCCACACGCGCGTTCTGCCAAAGCGTCATTTGCATGCATATCGTGTAGTTTTGCAGAAAACTGCATCCTCGTCTACCAAAAGTGTCATATTCATGCTTAAAACGCGTTTTGGCAAAACTCCATGTGCGGGTTTTAAAAAGAGCAGCATTGGCATGCTTTTCACGTCGTTTGGTAGAAATCCACACGCGCGTTCTGCCAAAAGCACCATTTGCATGCATATCGTGTGGTTTTGCAGAAAACTGCATCCTCGTCTACCAAAAGTGTCATATTCATGCTTAAAACGCGTTTTGGCACAAATCCATGTGCGGGTTCTAAAAAGAGCAGCATTGGCATGCTTTTCACGTCGTTTGGTAGAAATCCACACGCGCGTTCTGCCAAAAGCACCATTTGCATGCATATCGTGTAGTTTTGCAGAAAACTGCATACTCGTCTACCAAAAGTGTCATATTCATGCTTAAAACGCGTTTTGGCACAAATCCATGTGCGGGTTCTAAAAAGAGCAGCATTGGCATGCTTTTCACGTCGTTTGGTAGAAATCCACACGCGCGTTCTGCCAAAAGCACCATTTGCATGCATATCGTGTAGTTTTGCAGAAAACTGCATACTCGTCTACCAAAAGTGTCATATTCATGCTTAAAACGCGTTTTGGCACAAATCCATGTGCGGGTTCGAAAAAGAGCAGCATTGGCATGCTTTTCACGTCGTTTGGTAGAAATCCACACGCGCGTTCTGCCAAAAGCACCATTTGCATGCATATCGTGTGGCTTTGCAGAAAACTGCATCCTCGTCTACCAAAAGTTGCATATTCATGCTTAAAACGCGTTTTGGCACAAATCCATGTGCGGGTACTAAAATGAGCAGCATCGGCATGCTTTTCACGTCGTTTGGTAGAAATCCACACGCGCGTTCTGCCAAAAGCGTCATTTGCATGCATATCGTGTAGTTTTGCAGAAAACTGCATCCTCGTCTACCAAAAGTTGCATATTCATGCTTAAAACGCGTTTTGGCACAAATCCATGTGCGGGTGCTAAAAAGAGCACAATTGGCATGCTTTTCACGTCGTTTGGTAGAAATCCACACGCGCGTTCTGCCAAAAGCACCATTTGCATGCATATCGTGTAGTTTTGCAGAAAACTGCATACTCGTCTACCAAAAGTGTCATATTCATGCTTAAAACGCGTTTTGGCACAAATCCATGTGCGGGTTCTAAAAAGAGCAGCATTGGCATGCTTTTAACGTCGTTTGGTAGAAATCCACACGCGCGTTCTGCCAAAAGCACCATTTGCATGCATATCGTGTAGTTTTGCAGAAAACTGCATACTCGTCTACCAAAAGTGTCATATTCATGCTTAAAACGCGTTTTGGCACAAATCCATGTGCGGGTTCTAAAAAGAGCAGCATTGGCATGCTTTTCACGTCGTTTGGTAGAAATCCACAAGCGCGTTCTGCCAAAAGCACCATTTGCATGCATATCGTGTGGTTTTGCAGAAAACTGCATACTCGTCTACCAAAAGTGTCATATTCATGCTTAAAACGCGTTTTGGCACAAATCCATGTGCGCGTTCTAAAAAGAGCAGCATTGGCATGCTTTTCACGTCGTTTGGTAGAAATCCACACGCGCGTTCTGCCAAAAGCACTATTTGCATGCATATCGTGTGGTTTTGCAGAAAACTGCATCCTCGTCTACCAAAAGTGTCATATTCATGCTTAAAACGCGTTTTGGCACAAATCCATGTGCGGGTTCTAAAAAGAGCAGCATTGGCATGCTTTTCACGTCGTTTGGTAGAAATCCACACGCGCGTTCTGCCAAAAGCGTCATTTGCATGCATATCGTGTAGTTTTGCAGAAAACTGCATCCTCGTCTACCAAAAGTGTCATATTCATGCTTAAAACGCGTTTTGGCACACATCCATGTGCGGGTTCTAAAAAGAGCAGCATTGGCATGCTTTTCACGTCGTTTGGTAGAAATCCACACGCGCGTTCTGCCAAAAGCACATTTGCATGCATATCGTGTAGTTTTGCAGAAAACTGCATACTCGTCTACCAAAAGTGTCATATTCATGCTTAAAACGCGTTTTGGCACAAATCCATGTGCGGGTTCTAAAAAGAGCAGCATTGGCATGCTTTTCACGTTGTTTGGTAGAAATCCACACGCGCGTTCTGCCAAAAGCGTCATTTGCATGCATATCGTGTAGTTTTGCAGAAAACTGCATCCTCGTCTACCAAAAGTTGCGTATTCATGCTTAAAACGCGTTTTGGCACAAATCCATGTGCGGGTTCTAAAAAGAGCAGCATTGGCATGCTTTTCACGTCATTTGGCAGAAATCCACACGCGCGTTCTGCCAAAAGCACCATTTGCATGCATATCGTGTGGTTTTGCAGAAAACTGCATCCTCGTCTACCAAAAGTGTCATATTCATGCTTAAAACGGGTTTTGGCACAAATCCATGTGCGGGTTCTAAAAAGAGCAGCATTGGCATGCTTTTCACGTCGTTTGGTAGAAATCCTCACGCGCGTTCTGCCAAAAGCACCATTTGCATGCATATCGTGTGGTTTTGCAGAAAACTGCATCCTCGTCTACCAAAAGTGTGATATTCATGCTTAAAACGCGTTTTCGCACAAATCCATGTGCGGGTTCTAAACATAGCAGCGTTGGCATGCTTTTCACGTCGTTTGGTAGAAATCCAAAAGCGCGTTCTGCCAAAAGCACCATTTGCATGCATATCGTGTGGTTTTGCAGAAAACTGCATCCTCGTATACCAAAAGTGTCATATTCATGCTTAAAACGCGTTTTGGCACAAATCCATGTGCGGGTGCTAAAATGAGCAGCATCGGCATGCTTTTCACGTCGTTTGGTAGAAATCCACACGCGCGTTCTGCCAAAAGCGTCATTTGCATGCATATCGTGTAGTTTAGCAGAAAACTGCATCCTCGTCTACCAAAAGTTGCGTATTCATGCTTAAAACGCGTTTTGGCACAAATCCATGTGCGGGTGCTAAAAAGAGCAGCATTGGCATGCTTTTCACGTCGTTTGGTAGAAATCCACACGCGCGTTCTGCCAAAAGCACCATTTGCATGCATATCGTGTAGTTTTGCAGAAAACTGCATACTCGTCTACCAAAAGTGTCATATTCATGCTTAAAACGCGTTTTGGCACAAATCCATGTGCGGGTTCTAAAAAGAGCAGCATTGGCATGCTTTTCACGTCGTTTGGTAGAAATCCACACGCGCGTTCTGCCAAAAGCACCATTTGCATGCATATCGTGTAGTTTTGCAGAAAACTGCATACTCGTCTACCAAAAGTGTCATATTCATGCTTAAAACGCGTTTCGGCACAAATCCATGTGCGGGTGCTAAAAAGAGCAGCATTGGCATGCTTTTCACGTCGTTTGGTAGAAATCCACACGCGCGTTCTGCCAAAAGCACCATTTGCATGCATATCGTGTAGTTTTGCAGAAAACTGCATTCTCGTCTACCAAAAGTTGCGTATTCATGCTTAAAACGCGTTTTGGCACAAATCCATGTGCGGGTTCTAAAAAGAGCAGCATTGGCATGCTTTTCAATTCGTTTGGTAGAAATCCACACGCGCGTTCTGCCAAAAGCACCATTTGCATGCATATCGTGTAGTTTTGCAGAAAACTGCATACTCGTCTACCAAAAGTGTCATATTCATGCTTAAAACGCGTTTTGGCACAAATCCATGTGCGGGTTCTAAAAAGAGCAGCATTGGCATGCTTTTCACGTCGTTTGGTAGAAATCCACAAGCGCGTTCTGCCAAAAGCACCATTTGCATGCATATCGTGTGGTTTTGCAGAAAACTGCATACTCGTCTACCAAAAGTGTCATATTCATGCTTAAAACGCGTTTTGGCACAAATCCATGTGCGGGTTCTAAAAAGAGCACCATTGGCATGCTTTTCACGTCGTTTGGTAGAAATCCACACGCGCGTTCTGCCAAAAGCACTATTTGCATGCATATCGTGTGGTTTTGAAGAAAACTGCATCCTCGTCTACCAAAAGTGTCATATTCATGCTTAAAACGCGTTTTGGCACAAATCCATGTGCGGGTTCTAAAAAGAGCAGCATTGGCATGCTTTTAACGTCGTTTGGTAGAAATCCACACGCGCGTTCTGCCAAAAGCGTCATTTGCATGCATATCGTGTAGTTTTGCAGAAAACTGCATCCTCGTCTACCAAAAGTTGCGTATTCATGCTTAAAACGCGTTTTGGCACAAATCCATGTGCGGGTTCTAAAAAGAGCAGCATTGGCATGCTTTTCACGTCGTTTGGTAGAAATCCACACGCGCGTTCTGCCAAAAGCACCATTTGCATGCATATCGTGTAGTTTTGCAGAAAACTGCATACTCGTCTACCAAAAGTGTCATATTCATGCTTAAAACGCGTTTTGGAACAAATCCATGTGCGGGTTCTAAAAAGAGCAGCATTGGCATGCTTTTCACGTCGTTTGGTAGAAATCCACACGCGCGTTCTGCCAAAAGCGTCATTTGCATGCATATCGTGTAGTTTTGCAGAAAACTGCATCCTCGTCTACCAAAAGTTGCGTATTCATGCCTCAAACACGTTTTGGCACAAATCCATGTGCGGGTTCTAAAAAGAGCAGCATTGGCATGCTTTTCACGTCGTTTGGTAGAAATCCACACGCGCGTTCTGCCAAAAGCACCATTTGCATGCATATCGTGTAGTTTTGCAGAAAACTGCATACTCGTCTACCAAAAGTGTCATATTCATGCTTAAAACGCGTTTTGGCGCAAATCCATGTGCGGGTTCTAAAAAGAGCAGCATTGGCATGCTTTTCACGTCGTTTGGTAGAAATCCACAGGCGCGTTCTGCCAAAAGCACCATTTGCATGCATATCGTGTGGTTTTGCAGAAAACTGCATCCTCGTCTACCAAAAGTGTCATATTCATGCTTAAAACGCGTTTTGGCACAAATCCATGTGCGGATTCTAAAAAGAGCAGCATTGGCATGCTTTTCACGTCGTTTGGTAGAAATCCACACGCGCGTTCTGCCAAAAGCGTCATTTGCATGCATATCGTGTAGTTTTGCAGAAAACTGCATCCTCGTCTACCAAAAGTGTCATATTCATGCTTAAAACGCGTTTTGGCAAAAATCCATGTGCGGGTTTTAAAAAGAGCAGCATTGGCATGCTTTTCAGGTCGTTTGGTAGAAATCCACACGCGCGTTCTGCCAAAAGCACCATTTGCATGCATATCGTGTGGTTTTGCAGAAAACTGCATCCTCGTCTACCAAAAGTGTCATATTCATGCTTAAAACGCGTTTTGGCACAAATCCATGTGCGGGTTCTAAAAAGAGCAGCATTGGCATGCTTTTCACGTTGTATGGTAGAAATCCACACGCGCGTTCTGCCAAAAGCGTCATTTGCATGCATATCGTGTAGTTTTGCAGAAAACTGCATCCTCGTCTACCAAAAGTTGCGTATTCATGCTTAAAACGCGTTTTGGCACAAATCCATGTGCGGGTTCTAAAAAGAGCAGCATTGGCATGCTTTTCACGTCGTTTGGTAGAAATCCACACGCGCGTTCTGCCAAAAGCGTCATTTGCATGCATATCGTGTAGTTTTGCAGAAAACTGCATCCTCGTCTACCAAAAGTTGCGTATTCATGCTTAAAACGCGTTTTGGCACAAATCCATGTGCGGGTTCTAAAAAGAGCAGCATTGGCGTGCTTTTCACGTCGTTTGGTAGAAATCCACACGCGCGTTCTGCCAAAAGCACCATTTGCATGCATATCGTGTAGTTTTGCAGAAAACTGCATACTCGTCTACCAAAAGTGTCATATTCATGCTAAAAACGCGTTTTGGCACAAATCCCTGTGCGGGTTCTAAAAAGAGCAGCATTGGCATGCTTTTCACGTCGTTTGGTAGAAATCCACACGCGCGTTCTGCCAAAAGCACCATTTGCATGCATATCGTGTAGTTTTGCAGAAAACTGCATACTCGTCTACCAAAAGTGTCATATTCATGCTTAAAACGCGTTTTGGCACAAATCCATGTGCGGGTTCAAAAAAGAGCAGCATTGGCATGCTTTTCACGTCGTTTGGTAGAAATCCACACGCGCGTTCTGCCAAAAGCACTATTTGCATGCATATCGTGTGGTTTTGCAGAAAACTGCATCCTCGTCTACCAAAAGTGTCATATTCATGCTTAAAACGCGTTTTGGCACAAATCCATGTGCGGGTGCTAAAAAGAGCAGCATTGGCATGCTTTTCACGTCGTTTGGTAGAAATCCACACGCGCGTTCACCCAAAAGCACCATTTGCATGCATATCGTGTAGTTTTGCAGAAAACTGCATACTCGTCTACCAAAAGTGTCATATTCATGCTTAAAACGCGTTTTGGCACAAATCCGTGTGCGGGTTCTAAAAAGAGCAGCATTGACATGCTTTTAACGTCGTTTGGTAGAAATCCACAAGCGCGTTCTGCCAAAAGCACCATTTGCATGCATATCGTGTGGTTTTGCAGAAAACTGCATCCTCGTATACCAAAAGTGTCATATTCATGCTTAAAACGCGTTTTGGCACAAATCCATGTGCGGGTGCTAAAATGAGCAGCATCGGCATGCTTTTCACGTCGTTTGGTAGAAATCCACACGCGCGTTCTGCCAAAAGCGTCATTTGCATGCATATCGTGTGGTTTTGCAGAAAACTGCATCCTCGTCTACCAAAAGTTGCGTATTCATGCTTAAAACGCGTTTTGGCACAAATCCATGTGCGGGTGCTAAGAAGAGCAGCATTGGCATGCTTTTCACGTCGTTTGGTAGAAATCCACACGCGCGTTCTGCCAAAAGCACCATTTGCATGCATATCGTGTAGTTTTGCAGAAAACTGCATACTCGTCTACCAAAAGTGTCATATTCATGCTTAAAACGCGTTTTGGCACAAATCCATGTGCGGGTTCTAAAAAGAGCAGCATTGGCATGCTTTTCACGTCGTTTGGTAGAAATCCACACGCGCGTTCTGCCAAAAGCACCATTTGCATGCATATCGTGTAGTTTTGCAGAAAACTGCATACTCGTCTACCAAAAGTGTCATATTCATGCTTAAAACGCGTTTTGGCACAAATCCATGTGCGGGTTCGAAAAAGAGCAGCATTGGCATGCTTTTCACGTCGTTTGGTAGAAATCCACACGCGCGTTCTGCCAAAAGCACCATTTGCATGCATATCGTGTGGCTTTGCAGAAAACTGCATCCTCGTCTACCAAAAGTTGCATATTCATGCTTAAAACGCGTTTTGGCACAAATCCATGTGCGGGTACTAAAATGAGCAGCATCGGCATGCATTTCACGTCGTTTGGTAGAAATCCACACGCGCGTTCTGCCAAAAGCGTCATTTGCATGCATATCGTGTAGTTTTGCAGAAAACTGCATACTCGTCTACCAAAAGTGTCATATTCATGCTTAAAACGCGTTTTGGCACAAATCCATGTGCGGGTGCTAAAAAGAGCAGCATTGGCATGCTTTTCACGTCGTTTGGTAGAAATCCACACGCGCGTTCTGCCAAAAGCACCATTTGCATGCATATCGTGTAGTTTTGCAGAAAACTGCATACTCGTCTACCAAAAGTGTCATATTCATGCTTAAAACGCGTTTTGGCACAAATCCATGTGCGGGTTCTAAAAAGAGCAGCATTGGCATGCTTTTAACGTCGTTTGGTAGAAATCCACACGCGCGTTCTGCCAAAAGCACCATTTGCATGCATATCGTGTAGTTTTGCAGAAAACTGCATACTCGTCTACCAAAAGTGTCATATTCATGCTTAAAACGCGTTTTGGCACAAATCCATGTGCGGGTTCTAAAAAGAGCAGCATTGGCATGCTTTTCACGTCGTTTGGTAGAAATCCACAAGCGCGTTCTGCCAAAAGCACCATTTGCATGCATATCGTGTGGTTTTGCAGAAAACTGCATACTCGTCTACCAAAAGTGTCATATTCATGCTTAAAACGCGTTTTGGCACAAATCCATGTGCGGGTTCTAAAAAGAGCAGCATTGGCATGCTTTTCACGTCGTTTGGTAGAAATCCACGCGCGCGTTCTGCCAAAAGCACTATTTGCATGCATATCGTGTGGTTTTGCAGAAAACTGCATCCTCGTCTACCAAAAGTGTCATATTCATGCTTAAAACGCGTTTTGGCACAAATCCATGTGCGGGTTCTAAAAAGAGCAGCATTGGCATGCTTTTCACGTCGTTTGGTAGAAATCCACACGCGCGTTCTGCCAAAAGCGTCATTTGCATGCATATCGTGTATTTTGCAGAAAACTGCATCCTCGTCTACCAAAAGTGTCATATTCATGCTTAAAACGCGTTTTGGCACACATCCATGTGCGGGTTCTAAAAAGAGCAGCATTGGCATGCTTTTCACGTCGTTTGGTAGAAATCCACACGCGCGTTCTGCCAAAAGCACCATTTGCATGCATATCGTGTAGTTTTGCAGAAAACTGCATACTCGTCTACCAAAAGTGTCATATTCATGCTTAAAACGCGTTTTGGCACAAATCCATGTGCGGGTTCTAAAAAGAGCAGCATTGGCATGCTTTTCACGTTGTTTGGTAGAAATCCACACGCGCGTTCTGCCAAAAGCGTCATTTGCATGCATATCGTGTAGTTTTGCAGAAAACTGCATCCTCGTCTACCAAAAGTTGCGTATTCATGCTTAAAACGCGTTTTGGCACAAATCCATGTGCGGGTTCTAAAAAGAGCAGCATTGGCATGCTTTTCACGTCGTTTGGTAGAAATCCACACGCGCGTTCTGCCAAAAGCACCATTTGCATGCATATCGTGTGGTTTTGCAGAAAACTGCATCCTCGTCTACCAAAAGTGTGATATTCATGCTTAAAACGCGTTTTGGCACAAATCCATGTGCGGGTTCTAAAAATAGCAGCATTGGCATGCTTTTCGCGTCGTTTGGTAGAAATCCACACGCGCATTCTGCCAAAAGCACCATTTGCATGCATATCGTGTGGTTTTGCAGAAAACTGCATCCTCGTCTACCAAAAGTGTGATATTCATGCTTAAAACGCGTTTTGGCACAAATCCATGTGCGGGTTCTAAACATAGCAGCATTGGCATGCTTTTCACGTCGTTTGGTAGAAATCCAAAAGCGCGTTCTGCCAAAAGCACCATTTGCATGCATATCGTGTGGTTTTGCAGAAAACTGCATCCTCGTATACCAAAAGTGTCATATTCATGCTTAAAACGCGTTTTGGCACAAATCCATGTGCGGGTGCTAAAATGAGCAGCATCGGCATGCTTTTCACGTCGTTTGGTAGAAATCCACACGCGCGTTCTGCCAAAAGCGTCATTTGCATGCATATCGTGTAGTTTTGCAGAAAACTGCATCCTCGTCTACAAAAAGTTGCGTATTCATGCTTAAAACGCGTTTTGGCACAAATCCATGTGCGGGTGCTAAAAAGAGCAGCATTGGCATGCTTTTCACGTCGTTTGGTAGAAATCCACACGCGCGTTCTGCCAAAAGCACCATTTGCATGCATATCGTGTAGTTTTGCAGAAAACTGCATACTCGTCTACCAAAAGTGTCATATTCATGCTTAAAACGCGTTTTGGCACAAATCCATGCGCGGGTTCTAAAAAGAGCAGCATTGGCATGCTTTTCACGTCGTTTGGTAGAAATCCACACGCGCGTTCTGCCAAAAGCACCATTTGCATGCATATCGTGTAGTTTTGCAGAAAACTGCATACTCGTCTACCAAAAGTGTCATATTCATGCTTAAAACGCGTTTCGGCACAAATCCATGTGCGGGTGCTAAAAAGAGCAGCATTGGCATGCTTTTCACGTCGTTTGGTAGAAATCCACACGCGCGTTCTGCCAAAAGCACCATTTGCATGCATATCGTGTAGTTTTGCAGAAAACTGCATACTCGTCTACCAAAAGTGTCATATTCATGCTTAAAACGCGTTTTGGCACAAATCCATGTGCGGGTTCTAAAAAGAGCAGCATTGGCATGCTTTTCACGTCGTTTGGTAGAAATCCACACGCGCGTTCTGCCAAAAGCGTCATTTGCATGCATATCGTGTAGTTTTGCAGAAAACTGCATCCTCGTCTACCAAAAGTTGCGTATTCATGCCTAAAACGCGTTTTGGCACAAATCCATGTGCGGGTTCTAAAAAGAGCAGCATTGGCATGCTTTTCAATTCGTTTGGTAGAAATCCACACGCGCTTTCTGCCAAAAGCACCATTTGCATGCATATCGTGTAGTTTTGCAGAAAACTGCATACTCGTCTACCAAAAGTGTCATATTCATGCTTAAAACGCGTTTTGGCACAAATCCATGTGCGGGTTCTAAAAAGAGCAGCATTGACATGCTTTTCACGTCGTTTGGTAGAAATCCACACGCGCGTTCTGCCAAAAGCACCATTTGCATGCATATCGTGTAGTTTTGCAGAAAACTGCATACTCGTCTACCAAAAGTGTCATATTCATGCTTAAAACGCGTTTTGGCACAAATCCATGTGCGGGTTCTAAAAAGAGCAGCATTGGCATGCTTTTAACGTTGTTTGGTAGAAATCCACACGCGCGTTCTGCCAAAAGCACCATTTGCATGCATATCGTGTAGTTTTGCAGAAAACTGCATACTCGTCTACCAAAAGTGTCATATTCATGCTTAAAACGCGTTTTGGCACAAATCCATGTGCGGGTTCTAAAAAGAGCAGCATTGGCATGCTTTTCACGTCGTTTGGTAGAAATCCACAAGCGCGTTCTGCCAAAAGCACCATTTGCATGCATATCGTGTGGTTTTGCAGAAAACTGCATACTCGTCTACCAAAAGTGTCATATTCATGCTTAAAACGCGTTTTGGCACAAATCCATGTGCGGGTTCTAAAAAGAGCAGCATTGGCATGCTTTTCACGTCGTTTGGTAGAAATCCACACGCGCGTTCTGCCAAAAGCACTATTTGCATGCATATCGTGTGGTTTTGCAGAAAACTGCATCCTCGTCTACCAAAAGTGTCATATTCATGCTTAAAACGCGTTTTGGCACAAATCCATGTGCGGGTTCTAAAAAGAGCAGCATTGGCATGCTTTTCACGTCGTTTGGTAGAAATCCACACGCGCGTTCTGCCAAAAGCGTCATTTGCATGCATATCGTGTAGTTTTGCAGAAAACTGCATCCTCGTCTACCAAAAGTTGCGTATTCATGCTTAAAACGCGTTTTGGCACACATCCATGTGCGGGTTCTAAAAAGAGCAGCATTGGCATGCTTTTCACGTCGTTTGGTAGAAATCCACACGCGCGTTCTGCCAAAAGCACCATTTGCATGCATATCGTGTAGTTTTGCAGAAAACTGCATACTCGTCTACCAAAAGTGTCATATTCATGCTTAAAACGCGTTTTGGCACAAATCCATGTGCGGGTTCTAAAAAGAGCAGCATTGGCATGCTTTTCACGTCGTTTGGTAGAAATCCACACGCGCGTTCTGCCAAAAGCGTCATTTGCATGCATATCGTGTAGTTTTGCAGAAAACTGCATCCTCGTCTACCAAAAGTTGCGTATTCATGCTTAAAACGCGTTTTGGCACAAATCCATGTGCGGGTTCTAAAAAGAGCAGCATTGGCATGCTTTTCACGTCGTTTGGTAGAAATCCACACGCGCGTTCTGCCAAAAGCACCATTTGCATGCATATCGTGTGGTTTTGCAGAAAACTGCATCCTCGTCTACCAAAAGTGTGATATTCATGCTTAAAACGCGTTTTGGCACAAATCCATGTGCGGGTTCTAAAAATAGCAGCATTGGCATGCTTTTCACGTCGTTTGGTAGAAATCCACACGCGCATTCTGCCAAAAGCACCATTTGCATGCATATCGTGTGGTTTTGCAGAAAACTGCATCCTCGTCTACCAAAAGTGTCATATTCATGCTTAAAACGGGTTTTGGCACAAATCCATGTGCGGGTTCTAAAAAGAGCAGCATTGGCATGCTTTTCACGTCGTTTGGTAGAAATCCTCACGCGCGTTCTGCCAAAAGCACCATTTGCATGCATATCGTGTAGTTTTGCAGAAAACTGCATCCTCGTCTACCGAAAGTGTGATATTCATGCTTAAAACGCGTTTTGGCACAAATCCATGTGCGGGTTCTAAAAATAGCAGCATTGGCATGCTTTTCACGTCGTTTGGTAGAAATCCAAAAGCGCGTTCTGCCAAAAGCACCATTTGCATGCATATCGTGTGGTTTTGCAGAAAACTGCATCCTCGTATACCAAAAGTGTCATATTCATGCTTAAAACGCGTTTTGGCACAAATCCATGTGCGGGTGCTAAAATGAGCAGCATCGGCATGCTTTTCACGTCGTTTGGTAGAAATCCACACGCGCGTTCTGCCAAAAGCGTCATTTGCATGCATATCGTGTGGTTTTGCAAAAAACTGCATCCTCGTCTACCAAAAGTTGCGTATTCATGCTTAAAACGCGTTTTGGCACAAATCCATGTGCGTGTGCTAAAAAGAGCAGCATTGGCATGCTTTTCACGTCGTTTGGTAGAAATCCACACGCGCGTTCTGCCAAAAGCACCATTTGCATGCATATCGTGTAGTTTTGCAGAAAACTGCATCCTCGTCTACCAAAAGTTGCATATTCATGCTTAAAACGCGTTTTGGCACAAATCCATGTGCGGGTGCTAAAATGAGCAGCATCGGCATGCTTTTCACGTCGTTTGGTAGAAATCCACACGCGCGTTCTGCCAAAAGCGTCATTTGCATGCATATCGTGTAGTTTTGCAGAAAACTGCATACTCGTCTACCAAAAGTGTCATATTCATGCTTAAAACGCGTTTTGGCACAAATGCATGTGCGGGTGCTAAAAAGAGCAGCATTGGCATGCTTTTCACGTCGTTTGGTAGAAATCCACACGCGCGTTCTGCCAAAAGCACCATTTGCATGCATGTCGTGTAGTTTTGCAGAAAACTGCATCCTCGTCTACCAAAAGTTGCGTATTCATGCTTAAAACGCGTTTTGGCACAAATCCATGGCAGGTTCTAAAAAGAGCAGCATTGGCATGCTTTTCAGGTCGTTTGGTAGAAATCCACACGCGCGTTCTGCCAAAAGCACCATTTGCATGCATATCGTGTAGTTTTGCAGAAAACTGCATCCTCGTCTACCAAAAGTTGCATATTCATGCTTAAAACGCGTTTTGGCACAAATCCATGTGCGGGTGCTAAAATGAGCAGCATCGGCATGCTTTTCACGTCGTTTGGTAGAAATCCACACGCGCGTTCTGCCAAAAGCGTCATTTGCATGCATATCGTGTAGTTTTGCAGAAAACTGCATACTCGTCTACCAAAAGTGTCATATTCATGCTTAAAACGCGTTTTGGCACAAATGCATGTGCGGGTGCTAAAAAGAGCAGCATTGGCATGCTTTTCACGTCGTTTGGTAGAAATCCACACGCGCGTTCTGCCAAAAGCACCATTTGCATGCATATCGTGTAGTTTTGCAGAAAACTGCATCCTCGTCTACCAAAAGTTGCATATTCATGCTTAAAACGCGTTTTGGCACAAATCCATGTGCGGGTGCTAAAATGAGCAGCATCGGCATGCTTTTCACGTCGTTTGGTAGAAATCCACACGCGCGTTCTGCCAAAAGCGTCATTTGCATGCATATCGTGTAGTTTTGCAGAAAACTGCATCCTCGTCTACCAAAAGTTGCGTATTCATGCTTAAAACGCGTTTTGGCACAAATCCATGTGCGGGTGCTAAAAAGAGCAGCATTGGCATGTTTTTCACGTCGTTTGGTAGAAATCCACACGCGCGTTCTGCCAAAAGCACCATTTGCATGCATATCGTGTAGTTTTGCAGAAAACTGCATACTCGTCTACCAAAAGTGTCATATTCATGCTTAAAACGCGTTTTGGCACAAATCCATGTGCGGGTTCTAAAAAGAGCAGCATTGGCATGCTTTTCACGTCGTTTGGTAGAAATCCACACGCGCGTTCTGCCAAAAGCACCATTTGCATGCATATCGTGTAGTTTTGCAGAAAACTGCATACTCGTCAACCAAAAGTGTCATATTCATGCTTAAAACGCGTTTTGGCACAAATCCATGTGCGGGTTCTAAAAAGAGCAGCATTGGCATGCTTTTCACGTCGTTTGGTAGAAATCCACACGCGCGTTCTGCCAAAAGCGTCATTTGCATGCATGTCGTGTAGTTTTGCAGAAAACTGCATCCTCGTCTACCAAAAGTTGCGTATTCATGCTTAAAACGCGTTTTGGCACAAATCCATGGCAGGTTCTAAAAAGAGCAGCATTGGCATGCTTTTCAGGTCGTTTGGTAGAAATCCACACGCGCGTTCTGCCAAAAGCACCATTTGCATGCATATCGTGTAGTTTTGCAGAAAACTGCATCCTCGTCTACCAAAAGTTGCATATTCATGCTTAAAACGCGTTTTGGCACAAATCCATGTGCGGGTGCTAAAATGAGCAGCATCGGCATGCTTTTCACGTCGTTTGGTAGAAATCCACACGCGCGTTCTGCCAAAAGCGTCATTTGCATGCATATCGTGTAGTTTTGCAGAAAACTGCATACTCGTCTACCAAAAGTGTCATATTCATGCTTAAAACGCGTTTTGGCACAAATGCATGTGCGGGTGCTAAAAAGAGCAGCATTGGCATGCTTTTCACGTCGTTTGGTAGAAATCCACACGCGCGTTCTGCCAAAAGCACCATTTGCATGCATATCGTGTAGTTTTGCAGAAAACTGCATCCTCGTCTACCAAAAGTTGCATATTCATGCTTAAAACGCGTTTTGGCACAAATCCATGTGCGGGTGCTAAAATGAGCAGCATTGGCATGTTTTTCACGTCGTTTGGTAGAAATCCACACGCGCGTTCTGCCAAAAGCGTCATTTGCATGCATGTCGTGTAGTTTTGCAGAAAACTGCATCCTCGTCTACCAAAAGTTGCATATTCATGCTTAAAACGCGTTTTGGCACAAATCCATGTGCGGGTGCTAAAATGAGCAGCATTGGCATGTTTTTCACGTCGTTTGGTAGAAATCCACACGCGCGTTCTGCCAAAAGCGTCATTTGCATGCATGTCGTGTAGTTTTGCAGAAAACTGCATCCTCGTCTACCAAAAGTTGCGTATTCATGCTTAAAACGCGTTTTGGCACAAATCCATAGCAGGTTCTAAAAAGAGCAGCATTGGCATGCTTTTCAGGTCGTTTGGTAGAAATCCACACGCGCGTTCTGCCAAAAGCACCATTTGCATGCTTATCGTGTAGTTTTGCAGAAAACTGCATACTCGTCTACCAAAAGTGTCATATTCATGCTTAAAACGCGTTTTGGCACAAATCCATGTGCGGGTTCTAAAAAGAGCAGCATTGACATGCTTTTCACGTCGTTTGGTAGAAATCCACACGCGCGTTCTGCCAAAAGCACCATTTGCATGCATATCGTGTAGTTTTGCAGAAAACTGCATACTCGTCTACCAAAAGTGTCATATTCATGCTTAAAACGCGTTTTGGCACAAATCCATGTGCGGGTTCTAAAAAGAGCAGCATTGGCATGCTTTTAACGTCGTTTGGTAGAAATCCACACGCGCGTTCTGCCAAAAGCACCATTTGCATGCATATCGTGTAGTTTTGCAGAAAACTGCATACTCGTCTACCAAAAGTGTCATATTCATGCTTAAAACGCGTTTTGGCACAAATCCATGTGCGGGTTCTAAAAAGAGCAGCATTGGCATGCTTTTCACGTCGTTTGGTAGAAATCCACAAGCACGTTCTGCCAAAAGCACCATTTGCATGCATATCGTGTGGTTTTGCAGAAAACTGCATACTCGTCTACCAAAAGTGTCATATTCATGCTTAAAACGCGTTTTGGCACAAATCCATGTGCGGGTTCTAAAAAGAGCAGCATTGGCATGCTTTTCACGTCGTTTGGTAGAAATCCACACGCGCGTTCTGCCAAAAGCACTATTTGCATGCATATCGTGTGGTTTTGCAGAAAACTGCATCCTCGTCTACCAAAAGTGTCATATTCATGCTTAAAACGCGTTTTGGCACAAATCCATGTGCGGGTTCTAAAAAGAGCAGCATTGGCATGCTTTTAACGTCGTTTGGTAGAAATCCACACGCGCGTTCTGCCAAAAGCGTCATTTGCATGCATATCGTGTAGTTTTGCAGAAAACTGCATCCTCGTCTACCAAAAGTTGCGTATTCATGCTTAAAACGCGTTTTGGCACAAATCCATGTGCGGGTTCTAAAAAGAGCAGCATTGGCATGCTTTTCACGTCGTTTGGTAGAAATCCACACGCGCATTCTGCCAAAAGCACCATTTGCATGCATATCGTGTGGTTTTGCAGAAAACTGCATCCTCGTCTACCAAAAGTGTCATATTCATGCCTAAAACGGGTTTTGGCACAAATCCATGTGCGGGTTCTAAAAAGAGCAGCATTGGCATGCTTTTCACGTCGTTTGGTAGAAATCCACACGCGCGTTCTGCCAAAAGCACCATTTGCATGCATATCGTGTAGTTTTGCAGAAAACTGCATCCTCGTCTACCAAAAGTTGCATATTCATGCTTAAAACGCGTTTTGGCACAAATCCATGTGCGGGTGCTAAAATGAGCAGCATCGGCATGCTTTTCACGTCGTTTGGTAGAAATCCACACGCGCGTTCTGCCAAAAGCGTCATTTGCATGCATATCGTGTAGTTTTGCAGAAAACTGCATACTCGTCTACCAAAAGTGTCATATTCATGCTTAAAACGCGTTTTGGCACAAATGCATGTGCGGGTGCTAAAAAGAGCAGCATTGGCATGCTTTTCACGTCGTTTGGTAGAAATCCACACGCGCGTTCTGCCAAAAGCACCATTTGCATGCATATCGTGTAGTTTTGCAGAAAACTGCATCCTCGTCTACCAAACGTTGCATATTCATGCTTAAAACGCGTTTTGGCACAAATCCATGTGCGGGTGCTAAAATGAGCAGCATCGGCATGCTTTTCACGTCGTTTGGTAGAAATCCACACGCGCGTTCTGCCAAAAGCGTCATTTGCATGCATATCGTGTAGTTTTGCAGAAAACTGCATCCTCGTCTACCAAAAGTTGCGTATTCATGCTTAAAACGCGTTTTGGCACAAATCCATGTGCGGGTGCTAAAAAGAGCAGCATTGGCATGCTTTTCACGTCGTTTGGTAGAAATCCACACGCGCGTTCTGCCAAAAGCACCATTTGCATGCATATCGTGTAGTTTTGCAGAAAACTGCATACTCGTCTACCAAAAGTGTCATATTCATGCTTAAAACGCGTTTTGGCACAAATCAATGTGCGGGTTCTAAAAAGAGCAGCATTGGTATGCTTTTCACGTCGTTTGGTAGAAATCCACACGCGCGTTCTGCCAAAAGCACCATTTGCATGCATATCGTGTAGTTTTGCAGAAAACTGCATACTCGTCTACCAAAAGTGTCATATTCATGCTTAAAACGCGTTTTGGCACAAATCCATGTGCGGGTGCTAAAAAGAGCAGCATTGGCATGCTTTTCACGTCGTTTGGTAGAAATCCACACGCGCGTTCTGCCAAAAGCGTCATTTGCATGCATATCGTGTAGTTTTGCAGAAAACTGCATCCTCGTCTACCAAAAGTTGCGTATTCACGCTTAAAACGCGTTTTGGCACAAATCCATGTGCGGGTTCTAAAAAGAGCAGCATTGGCATGCTTTTCACGTCGTTTGGTAGAAATCCACACGCGCGTTCTGCCAAAAGCACCATTTGCATGCATATCGTGTAGTTTTGCAGAAAACTGCATACTCGTCTACCAAAAGTGTCATATTCATGCTTAAAACGCGTTTTGGCACAAATCCATGTGCGGGTTCTAAAAAGAGCAGCATTGACATGCTTTTCACGTCGTTTGGTAGAAATCCACACGCGCGTTCTGCCAAAAGCACCATTTGCATGCATATCGTGTAGTTTTGCAGAAAACTGCATACTCGTCTACCAAAAGTGTCATATTCATGCTTAAAACGCGTTTTGGCACAAATCCATGTGCGGGTTCTAAAAAGAGCAGCATTGGCATGCTTTTCACGTCGTTTGGTAGAAATCCACAAGCGCGTTCTGCCAAAAGCACCATTTGCATGCATATCGTGTGGTTTTGCAGAAAACTGCATACTCGTCTACCAAAAGTGTCATATTCATGCTTAAAACGCGTTTTGGCACAAATCCATGTGCGGGTTCTAAAAAGAGCAGCATTGGCATGCTTTTCACGTCGTTTGGTAGAAATCCACACGCGCGTTCTGCCAAAAGCACTATTTGCATGCATATCGTGTGGTTTTGCAGAAAACTGCATCCTCGTCTACCAAAAGTGTCATATTCATGCTTAAAACGCGTTTTGGCACAAATCCATGTGCGGGTTCTAAAAAAAGCAGCATTGGCATGCTTTTAACGTCGTTTGGTAGAAATCCACACGCGCGTTCTGCCAAAAGCGTCATTTGCATGCATATCGTGTAGTTTTGCAGAAAACTGCATCCTCGTCTACCAAAAGTTGCGTATTCATAATTAAAACGCGTTTTGGCACAAATCCATGTGCGGGTTCTAAAAAGAGCAGCATTGGCATGCTTTTCACGTCGTTTGGTAGAAATCCACACGCGCGTTCTGCCAAAAGCACCATTTGCATGCATATCGTGTAGTTTTGCAGAAAACTGCATACTCGTCTACCAAAAGTGTCATATTCATGCTTAAAACGCGTTTTGGCACAAATCCATGTGCGGGTTCTAAAAAGAGCAGCATTGACATGCTTTTCACGTCGTTTGGTAGAAATCCACACGCGCGTTCTGCCAAAAGCACCATTTGCATGCATATCGTGTAGTTTTGCAGAAAACTGCATACTCGTCTACCAAAAGTGTCATATTCATGCTTAAAACGCGTTTTGGCACAAATCCATGTGCGGGTTCTAAAAAGAGCAGCATTGGCATGCTTTTCACGTCGTTTGGTAGAAATCCACACGCGCGTTCTGCCAAAAGCACTATTTGCATGCATATCGTGTGGTTTTGCAGAAAACTGCATCCTCGTCTACCAAAAGTGTCATATTCATGCTTAAAACGCGTTTTGGCACAAATCCATGTGCGGGTTCTAAAAAGAGCAGCATTGGCATGCTTTTCACGTCGTTTGGTAGAAATCCACACGCGCGTTCTGCCAAAAGCGTCATTTGCATGCATATCGTGTAGTTTTGCAGAAAACTGCATCCTCGTCTACCAAAAGTTGCGTATTCATGCTTAAGACGCGTTTTGGCACACATCCATGTGCGGGTTCTAAAAAGAGCAGCATTGGCATGCTTTTCACGTCGTTTGGTAGAAATCCACACGCGCGTTCTGCCTAAAGCACCATTTGCATGCATATCGTGTAGTTTTGCAAAAAACTGCATACTCGTCTACCAAAAGTGTCATATTCATGCTTAAAACGCGTTTTGGCACAAATCCATGTGCGGGTTCTAAAAAGAGCAGCATTGGCATGCTTTTCACGTCGTTTGGTAGAAATCCACACGCGCGTTCTGCCAAAAGCGTCATTTGCATGCATATCGTGTAGTTTTGCAGAAAACTGCATCCTCGTCTACCAAAAGTTGCGTATTCATGCTTAAAACGCGTTTTGGCACAAATCCATGTGCGGGTTCTAAAAAGAGCAGCATTGGCATGCTTTTCACGTCGTTTGGTAGAAATCCACACGCGCGTTCTGCCAAAAGCACCATTTGCATGCATATCGTGTGGTTTTGCAGAAAACTGCATCCTCGTCTACCAAAAGTGTCATATTCATGCTTAAAACGCGTTTTGGCACAAATCCATGTGCGGGTTCTAAAAATAGCAGCATTGGCATGCTTTTCACGTCGTTTGGTAGAAATCCACAAGCGCATTCTGCCAAAAGCACCATTTGCATGCATATCGTGTGGTTTTGCAGAAAACTGCATCCTCGTCTACCAAAAGTGTCATATTCATGCCTAAAACGGGTTTTGGCACAAATCCATGTGCGGGTTCTAAAAAGAGCAGCATTGGCATGCTTTTCACGTCGTTTGGTAGAAATCCTCACGCGCGTTCTGCCAAAAGCACCATTTGCATGCATATCGTGTGGTTTTGCAGAAAACTGCATCCTCGTCTACCAAAAGTGTGATATTCATGCTTAAAACGCGTTTTGGCACAAATCCATGTGCGGGTTCTAAAAATAGCAGCATTGGCATGCTTTTCACGTCGTTTGGTAGAAATCCAAAAGCGCGTTCTGCCAAAAGCACCATTTGCATGCATATCGTGTGGTTTTGCAGAAAACTGCATCCTCGTATACCAAAAGTGTCATATTCATGCTTAAAACGCGTTTTGGCACAAATCCATGTGCGGCTGCTAAAATGAGCAGCATCGGCATGCTTTTCACGTCGTTTGGTAGAAATCCACACGCGCGTTCTGCCAAAAGCGTCATTTGCATGCATATCGTGTGGTTTTGCAAAAAACTGCATCCTCGTCTACCAAAAGTTGCGTATTCATGCTTAAAACGCGTTTTGGCACAAATCCATGTGCGGGTACTAAAAAGAGCAGCATTGGCATGCTTTTCACGTCGTTTGGTAGAAATCCACACGCGCGTTCTGCCAAAAGCGTCATTTGCATGCATATCGTGTAGTTTTGCAGAAAACTGCATCCTCGTCTACCAAAAGTTGCATATTTATGCTTAAAACGCATTTTGGCACAAATCCATGTGCGGGTGCTAAAATGAGCAGCATCGGCATGCTTTTCACGTCGTTTGGTAGAAATCCACACGCGCGTTCTGCCAAAAGCGTCATTTGCATGCATATCGTGTAGTTTTGCAGAAAACTGCATCCTCGTCTACCAAAAGTTGCGTATTCATGCTTAAAACGCGTTTTGGCACAAATCCATGTGCGGGTGCTAAAAAGAGCAGCATTGGCATGCTTTTCACGTCGTTTGGTAGAAATCCACACGGGCGATCTGCCAAAAGCACCATTTGCATGCATATCGTGTAGTTTTGCAGAAAACTGCATACTCGTCTACCAAAAGTGTCATATTCATGCTTAAAACGCGTTTTGGCACAAATCCATGTGCGGGTTCTAACAAGAGCAGCATTGGCATGCTTTTCACGTCGTTTGGTAGAAATCCACACGCGCGTTCTGCCAAAAGCACCATTTGCATGCATATCGTGTAGTTTTGCAGAAAACTGCATACTCGTCTACCAAAAGTGTCATATTCATGCTTAAAACGCGTTTTGGCACAAATCCATGTGCGGGTGCTAAAAAGAGCAGCGTTGGCATGCTTTTCACGTCGTTTGGTAGAAATCCACACGCGCGTTCTGCCAAAAGCACCATTTGCATGCATATCGTGTAGTTTTGCAGAAAACTGCATACTCGTCTACCAAAAGTGTCATATTCATGCTTAAAACGCGTTTTGGCACAAATCCATGTGCGGGTTCTAAAAAGAGCAGCATTGGCATGCTTTTCACGTCGTTTGGTAGAAATCCACACGCGCGTTCTGCCAAAAGCGTCATTTGCATGCATATCGTGTAGTTTTGCAGAAAACTGCATCCTCGTCTACCAAAAGTTGCGTATTCATGCTTAAAACGCGTTTTGGCACAAATCCATGTGCGGGTTCTAAAAAGAGCAGCATTGGCATGCTTTTCACGTCGTTTGGTAGAAATCCACACGCGCGTTCTGCCAAAAGCACCATTTGCATGCATATCGTGTGGTTTTGCAGAAAACTGCATCCTCGTCTACCAAAAGTGTCATATTCATGCTTAAAACGCGTTTTGGCACAAATCCATGTGCGGGTTCTAAAAATAGCAGCATTGGCATGCTTTTCACGTCGTTTGGTAGAAATCCACACGCGCATTCTGCCAAAAGCACCATTTGCATGCATATCGTGTGGTTTTGCAGAAAACTGCATCCTCGTCTACCAAAAGTGTCATATTCATGCCTAAAACGGGTTTTGGCACAAATCCATGTGCGGGTTCTAAAAAGAGCAGCATTGGCATGCTTTTCACGTCGTTTGGTAGAAATCCTCACGCGCGTTCTGCCAAAAGCACCATTTGCATGCATATCGTGTGGTTTTGCAGAAAACTGCATCCTCGTCTACCAAAAGTGTGATATTCATGCTTAAAACGCGTTTTGGCACAAATCCATG
>NW_027225881.1:0-43331 GCF_038994185.2 Dermacentor albipictus | reverse complement strand
AGGCATCGAACCAACTGCTTATCACCTATAGCGCGCTAATAAGAAATCCCACTGTGACCCTGTACACAAGTATCACAAACAACAGCATCAATGAAAACAGCACGCGCCTCGGTGTCCACCGCGCGCACCCTCGTCCGTTTGAATACAACGCAGTGAGCTCGGTTCTAGCGAAAGTTACTAGCTAATCTCACCTTAGCATTCATTTGCGTCGCTCAAAGAGTTACACAATTGTGAATCGCACGGTGGTGGCTTGCAACAACCGCAGGCTAGACGAGGGACACGACGGGCGCTCAGCTCGTAGGGCAAGAGGACTGGCTCGTTATTCTTTCTCCGACGCACACACGCAAACCAACGAAGCCATGCGAATTGAGCTAAGACACAGTAGGCTCAATCATTTAACGCTTGCACTGGAAAGAACAAATAAACGCTGCCTGTAGAAAACTCGCTTTCAGCTGTTACACACTGGCCCGTGCCCGGCAATATTTTCCTCGTGCTTTGCTTTGTTGCGTACCCACATGAGCTATCTTTGTCAAATATAAAACTTACCTAACTGAAATGCGCCCGCTGCCGCGCGGCTCGTACTCTTCTCCAAGGAGTAGAGGAAGCGAGCCACTCAAAGCGACAAAATGCGCATCGACGAGCTTATGATTACCTCTTGCTTTTAATCATCATTCCACTCTGGTTGCCTCTACCAGGGTCCAACCAAAGGCGACAACTGAGCTGCACGAACGACCGCCACGTCGCAACTCGGACAGACTGACGGCGACTGAAATGGGAGCAACACAGCACACAGTGGCGAGCGCAAATGCAATCGAGCAAAGCTCGCCTTGCGAGGGCGAAAAGCAATGCTACCACGCCTTGCAAATACATGCGGTTGCGCTCGCCTCACCTGACCCAAGTTCACCGCGCGTCTCGTGCGGCCGAATGCGAGATAATGGCATGCAAAAGAGGGCTAACGGAGCAGGAGATCGCAAATCCTGCGCGTCACTGCCGAAGCACCAGGTGGTAGCCCTGAAGAGGGCTGTTGGGTTCTTCAGAGGAGCTGATGCGCTGCTTGCAGACGACGGCGCGCACGCGTGCTGCTTAGCCTCCGAAACCGTAGAGGGTGCGGCCCTGACGCTTGAGGCATACACCACGTCCATGGCGGTCACGGTCTTGCGCTTGGCGTGCTCAGTGTAGGTGACGGCGTCCCGGATCACGTTCTCGAGGAACACCTTGAGCACACCGCGTGTCTCTCGTAGATCAGGCCAGAGATACGCTTGACACCACCACGGCGAGCGAGGCGACGGATGGCAGCTTGGTGATTGCCTTGGATGTTGTCACGCAACACCTTACGATGACGCTTCGCGCCACCCTTGCCGAGCCCCTTGCCGCCCTTGCCACGTCCAGACATCTCGGCTGTTGCTGCTGCTTCGAAGCGAGTCAGGAGAGCGAATGCCGAGTCCCTGCGCCGCGACCGAGCGAGGAAGCCGCGCCGCAAAAAAGAGGGCGAGGAGGCGAAACGCGCGCCGATTGGCTCACGGGCAGCGCGGCCTCTCTTCGCGAGTGAGTCGCGGGTGGCTGCACTGAGCCCTTCTTAGGCCACGCACTGAGTTCGAGACAAGTGGCTTCGTAACACAATCGCGGAGCTTACTTTTTTTTTTTTTTTTCTCATGTTGTTTCTCTTTGGCACCTCTGACTGCTGATGTTCAACCCGCCTCACTTCTTCTTTGCTCGACGCGCCAAGAGAAAAAAAAAAAATAAATAAATGAACGTGTCAACAACGTTATTGTCCTATGCTGCACGCACTCACTGCTCGTGTCGCGCCCCAGGAACAAGTTTATTGTGTTCTCGTAATTATGATTACTCGTTCTGTTCACCGGTAGCTCGGATACGCTTGCAAGTGCACTCTGGTCATTGCCGCAAAGCACACCGTGCGCACAACTTCAAACTCAGCCACGCCAACATCGTTCCCTTGATCACTAGTCGCAAAACAGGGCGCGTTCATGCTCTCTTCGCCTCAGGCGTTTCAAATTTCGCACGCCGGCACCGCTCACTGGTGCCTACACGACCGTCAAATTTCGTCGCGATAGCTTACGTAGCCTCGCAGATAACGTCACCGAAACCAGCGTAAGACGCGCGCGCGAGCCCAATTCAGCATTCTAGGGGACGGAAGAGAGAGAGGGCATTGTTGACGGCGCTCCGACCTCCTCCCTCTCCCGTCGCCCCGTACGAAGGCAGCTATACGCAGGGCGCGCGCGAAACCGCTAGCTATGTAAGTGTGCGGAGAGCTTACATTTGTAATAATTCACTTTTATACTCTGTTTTCTTCACTACCCTTTCTTATCCCTTTCCCCTCACCCGTACAGCGCCGTGAAGGTGCCCTCGCACGAGAGGCAGTAACAGCGCTGTACTTATCTCTTCTTTTCCCCCTTTTAAAGCCACTCACACATACATTTGTAATAACAGTGTAAAATATCCCTTACGCACTGCTGCTTCGTGAACGTGCTAACCCATTTCCGCTCGCCAGCCACTGCTACAGCGATGCGGCACTGGCATGGCGCGGCTCTGAATTTCAGTCCGGAGCACTGCTGCCTACGTGCGGGCGGCCGCCGAGAGGGCATTCTAGCAGCCATGAAGGCACACCTCAGGACCCGCTTTTAAAAGCGCGTCGAAACAAGAGAAGACATAAAGCGTGAAAAAAACAAAAGAGGGATGAGGGCTGCCTGCTTTTAAAAGTTACGCTACACCAGAATTAAGTAAATGTGCAGCAACGACCGCCTCATCGTCCTAGGTGTGTGAAACACGCGCCGTGGTAATTAGTGCAGGCGAACGTGGCCGCTCGCGCAGAGTCGCCTCACGCGCCCCATCCCATACTTGCTTTGTGCGTGTTGTTGTGCTGAGCCCATGGCTTCCTGTGCGGCTCTGCTACAAAAGTTGTAGCACACGCGCTGTCCGACAGCGCGCGCCGCGTGTTTGTAAACAAGAAGTAGTAGTAAGTGACGTTGAACTGGTAAAAGAAGAGAAGAGTGCAGTACCGCAACAGTCTCTCGCTTAGGAGGTCACCTCAACAGTACTGCACGGGGGAGGGTAAGGCGAATAAAGGAGTGAAGAGAAACAAATACGGGAGAGGACGAGCGTAAGGCCGTGAAGAAAAGAAGCGTGAAACGGCGCCGATGCCGCGTGGTAAGGTTCGACGACTCAAAGAAATCAATGAGAGCTGGGAAGGCTCTTTTGAGTAAACCCGCAAGACCCCTAGGAAACAGAAAGTCCTCGGGACGGGCTATGGGGAGTCCTGGGCGTCGATTAGGATTTCACGAGCTGAGATATATGCGGCGCAGTCGAGAAGTACGTGTGCGAGAGTTTCATCAACGCCAGCAGTGCAGTTCTGGCAAACGGAACTGAATGGCGAGACATCCGCTGCGCTGTGTTGAAGCAGCCAATGCGGAGTAAAATGGCCCTATCGGCGCGTGAGAGTCCCTTTTTGTGTGTGTGTTGTTGTGCTGAGCGCATGGCGTTCTGTGCGTTTCTGCTACAAATCTTTCAGCGCACGCGCTGTCACAACGAGAACGCAAACAGCGCGCGCCTGGCGTTTGCAAACGAGGGAAGCGTCAAACAGAGGGAACGGACGGAATTGTCGAGATTCTCGCTACATCCCAATGCCAATGCAGACACCTTGGGTGGCTCTGAGAAGAGCCGTTGGGTGTTGGCTGCGCGGACGAGCGCTCGGTCGCCTACTTGGAGCTGGTGTACTTGGTGACGGCTTTGGTGCCCTCGGACACGGCGTGTTTGGCCAGCTCACCGGCAACAGCAGACGCACGGCCGTCTGGATCTCCCGGCTCGTGATGGTCGAGCGCTTGTTGTAGTGAGCCAGACGGGACGACTCCGCGGCGATACGCTCGAAGATGTCGTTCACGAAGCTGTTCATGATAGACATGGCCTTGCTGGAGACTCCAGTGTCCGGGTGCACCTGCTTCAGCACCTTGTAGATATAGATGGAGAAGCTCTCCTTCCTGCGGCGCTTCTTCTTCTTCTTGTCGGTGGCGCGCACGTTCTTCTGCGCCTTGCCGGCCTTCTTCACGGCCTTACCGCTGGGCTGGGGAGGCATCGCGGCAGTGTCAGTAGCCGAACAAACGAGATCGGAATACGCGCGACCGGTCGCGTGCGCCGCGCTTTTATGGCGGGAGGGTGGTGTTGACGGGACCTCGCATTGCCGCGCTCGCCATTGGTCCGCGCGGCTTCTCTCCCTCTCCCTCGTGCTCGCTCGCGCTTTCCTTTGGGACCGGCGGCGGCGAGAGCGGCGAAGGCGCTACGAGCACGGCTCAAATCGCTCACCGATCGCGACTGTGCAAGTCGTTGTTTCGTCCTCAGTCTCAGCAACAGCACCAGCATGTCCGGACGCGGCAAAGGCGGCAAGGCGAAGGGCAAGAGCAAGACGCGTTCCAGCCCGCGCGGGTCTCCAGTTCCCCGTGGGCCGTATCCACCGTCTCCTGCGCAAGGGAAACTACGCCGAGCGCGTCGGAGCGGGCGCTCCCGTCTACCTCGCGGCCGTCCTCGAGTACCTGGCTGCCGAAGTGCTCGAGCTCGCTGGCAACGCGGCTCGTGACAACAAGAAGACCAGGATCATCCCCCGCCACCTGCAGCTCGCCATCCGCAACGACGAGGAGCTGAACAAGCTGCTCTCCGGCGTGACGATCGCGCAGGGCGGCGTCTTGCCCAACATCCAAGCTGTGCTTCTCCCAAAGAAGACCGAGAAGAAGGCGTAAGCGAGCTCCCAGCCGCCGGACTACAGTCGCGCTCGTCGCACAACCCAACGGTCCTTGTCAGGACCACCGAAATGCGTGTGACGGCAGGGTTTTGCTTGGCAATCCCGTTCTCTGCGCCCGTTTCCCTCTGTTTGAATTATCGCAACCGTGCCCACTCTTGAACTGACGCTGCTGCTGCTGCTAGCTAGCTGGCATGTCAGTGCACGAATGTAGATAGAAAGCGAGCTTCAGGGTGTCCGGGGGCGCACAGGCACGAGCCTCACTGCAATTCGCGTAGTGGACTGTGATATGGGCCCTTAAAAACAAACAACAAATGGGCCATATCCGCAACCAGCATGCACTTACTTATGAGCCAGGCAGGTATGCATGAGGAACGTGAACAAACGCACGCATGGCATTCCAATACACGAAAGCTTGCACGCAACATCGGCCGCGTTAATTTCGTTTTGGGGCGCGGCTTCTTCGCATGAATGCGCGAACCGTTTCGCAACGAACGCGCATTTTGTTTCTTTTTTTTATTTTCCTCTCTCTTCTTGTTCGTGCTCGAGCGCGCGCAATACTTACCATATGCATACCAAACGAGGCAACACCTCGCACCGGCAGCCCACCACAGACACACACGCACAAATATTAATAATAAAAAAACAACAACAGAACAGACAGACCGAGAGGGTACGGTTGGAGTACGTGGTCTCGCGTGCTCCCGTGGCCGAAGCAAACATGTAGGTGGTCCTGAGAAGGACCGTTTTGTGTTGCTTGCCTGACCGACCGAGGCTGCGGCGCAGGACAGCGGCCGAACTTAGGCGCGCTCGCCACGGATGCGCCGGGCCAGCTGGATGTCTTCGGCATGATGGTAACGCGCTTGGCGTGGATGGCGCACAGGTTGGTGTCCTCGAAGAGACCGACCAGGTAGGCCTCGCTGGCCTCCTGAAGGGCCATCACAGCCGAACTCTGGAATCGGAGGTCGGTCTTGAAATCCTGAGCGATTTCCCTCACCAAGCGCTGGAACGGCAGCTTGCGGATGAGAAGTTCGGTCGACTTCTGGTAGCGGCGAATTTCACGAAGGGCCACGTCCCAGGCCTGTAGCGATGCGGTTTCTTAACCCCTCCTGTGGCAGGTGCACTCTTGCGAGCAGCCTTGGTAGCAAGCTGCTTACGCGGAGCCTTCCCACCGGTGCTCTTACGGGCGGTTTGCTTGGTCCTGGCCATGGCGAACGGAGCGAGCGTCCGAAGTCGTCGACTGCCGGAGTGAAAATGACCCCTGCGCCGCGCGCGTCGTGCTTCGCCGCACTACTCTTCTCCTCTCCAAGTCACCCGCCGATTGGCCAGCGCCAGCGCAGCCGTCTCGGGCGGTGCGCACGCCGCCGCCGTTCGCCAGGATGCTGGAGGAGGCACGTTTTCGCGCGGCCGCCCTGTTCGCGGCTAAGGAAAGCACATTCGCAGGCGGTTTAATTGAGTTTAAACACGACAGCATGCCGCGCTGTTCTCTTCCGTTTCAGCCAACACCACAATCTCGCTTATACCGCCGCGCGTCGCGAATTGCCAGTGCCGAGTGTGAGACCACACCACTGATCTCGACAGTGGTTAGCGCTCCACGCCCAACGCCATCGGAGCTGTTATCGCGATCTCCGCGCGACGGAGATGGGTGGCAGGTTTAGGGTACATTACTGCTTGTCCACTGCCTTGATTTGATCATGCTGATGCTCGTTTCACGAACTACAAGTGCGCGCCACGGTGCCTTCTCGAGGGGCAACAACGTCGTGTTTTGGCCGCACTCGGAGGCAAACCGTCTCGCATGTGCAGACACTCCAGTACCGCACTTTGCCGTCCACGCATAGAAGAACGCATGCGCCTCGCAAGATTAACGACAAACTCACGTACGGACTACCAGCACCACTTGAGAGTTGCAGGGAAAACGATGTACTTCCGCTCTAAGAGCGAATTTGGAATACAATATTGACAGGTGTTTGAACGCGCGTTAGGAGACATGGGCAACTAATTGGGCCTCAAAACTATGGACAGGCAAGCGGTACTTCCGTGTGTATGAAGGGTCCTTAAACAATATGTCAAGGTAGCATCAACCAACGCTTCGCAGGCGCGATCCCAAGCGCGGCTTCCCCGTGCCACGCATTCGGCACACAGTTTTCGCACTTGCAAGGGACACCCATGTTTTGACAAACACTCATGAAACGCAACACTTTGCTCTATACAGTGCCTACATTTCGTCAGCTAGCTTTTTCGATTTCATTCACGCACGCAACTTCGCCACAGGATCGACGGCGTTGTTGTCATCTTATAGCGAAGCTCCAGCTCGGCAGCCGCCGGGAGAAATGTATTTCCTCGCCAACTAATGCACCGAATTTGGTGCGCCTAATTGCGTGTAAACGAAGATGTTCAAAGGCCGCGCCTGCAACAGTGCAATTTTCAACTGATGCCGAGCTCTGCCTCTTTCTTAATATTCTTTTTTTTTTATTTTCTCAGTGAGTGTGGAAAACTGTGAAATGGAAGAGAGAAAAAACAGTTCCACTGTGCGCTTGAAGGCTCCGTCACACAGCGATGGAACTGGATTTGGAAATTCTGTTAATTGCACAGGCGATATGTATAAAGGGAACACAATTTACACGCCTCGATGAGATATACCAGTCATGTGTGAGTATGGCTTTTACAATACCTTCGTAGACGTTACAGGCGTTTTCGGTGGGATAAAAAATTTTTAGACAAAACTTCCGTGAGTAGTTGTGTGCAGCTCACACGATCGCGGTACCGCTTTGTATTGTTGAGATATGAAACTTTGTACCTCTTAACCTGCCAGTACTCGAGCATTATGGAAGGAAAAAAAAAAAGAAAAAAGGAACGTCACAGCACCACCAGACATTTCTTTCTCACATGCAACAAGAACCTTGTTTACATGGCTGCAGTAGTTCTCTCATGACAACCCGTTGTTGTCATGAGAGGCGTACACATCACTGTGTACGCCTTGCTTGGTCCTCGGCTATGCCCTTTGCACGCACATGCCAGTGACTTCGCAGTAGTAATCCAAACATAGACAAGCGAAAAGAAATAAACCAATGGTGCCACGCTTCTTCAAAGCAAGGGGCCCGTACATTTTCTCTGACTGTTCCTTCCCCATTTGTTGACTTGTTTGGCCATCACCTCACGTTGCTATTTCCCGGCGGCTTCGTGGGACAAATGTAAAATAATAGGCGCGAGCTTGGCTTTCATTAAGCGCAACACGAATGCGAAATCCGTGCAATGACGACGGCCGGCGTGTGTCAGTTTCTCTTACCTTCGCGTGCCAATACATGTGCCACGAGTGAGGGAGCCGGTTCGAATTCGGAATCTTTCTGTACAGCAGCTTGCACATACACGAAATTCCAGGGATGCAGCGGCAAGAGGTAGTCTTGTGCACTTTGGCGCGTCCATGCCATTACGCAACCGCCTTACAGCGCGTAATACGCCGGACATAAGCTGCCACAAGGACAAATGTTCGTATGTAGGACAGGCGGCTCCCTCTGGCGGCGAAGAGTTCGACAAATACGTGATGCACCGCTCAAATCGCCCATCCCTCTCTCTCTTTTTCCCCAGCTCGCGCGGCGTGTGGCATGCACGGATACGTCGCTCGAAAAAGTTTTGTTTTCTTTAAATACAGCGCATGTCCAGCGCCCGCTTCCTGACCGATCTAAGTATATGGCGCGAACAAGGGTCGCCCAGCATCACCTACACGCACGCATGACGAAAGAGCCAGTCGTATAGAAATAACGAGAGAAAGTGAGTCTGCACTGTGCAAGCATATTTCTGTCTCAGTAAGCACACTTCGCCGCTCTGCTCCTCTATTTTATTTTCCGCTTGTTCTGGTCAACTAAGGAGTGCATTGGCTTGCAAGAAGAGCCACGTAGGCATCGAACCAACTGCTTATCACCTATAGCGCGCTAATAAGAAATCCCACTGTGACCCTGTACACAAGTATCACAAACAACAGCATCAATGAAAACAGCACGCGCCTCGGTGTCCACCGCGCGCACCCTCGTCCGTTTGAATACAACGCAGTGAGCTCGGTTCTAGCGAAAGTTAACTAGCTAATCTCACCTTAGCATTCATTTGCGTCGCTCAAAAGAGTTACACAATTGTGAATCGCACGGTGGTGGCTTGCAACAACCGCAGGCTAGACGAGGGGACACGACGGGCGCTCAGCTCGTAGGGCAAGAGGACTGGCTCGTTATTCTTTCTCCGACGCACACACGCAAACCAACGAAGCCATGCGAATTGAGCTAAGACACAGTAGGCTCAATCATTTAACGCTTGCACTGGAAAGAACAAATAAACGCTGCCTGTAGAAAACTCGCTTTCAGCTGTTACACACTGGCCCGTGCCCGGCAATATTTTCCTCGTGCTTTGCTTTGTTGCGTACCCACATGAGCTATCTTTGTCAAATATAAAACTTACCTAACTGAAATGCGCCCGCTGCCGCGCGGCTCGTACTCTTCTCCAAGGGAGTAGAGGAAGCGAGCCACTTCAAAGCGACAAAATGCGCATCGACGAGCTTATGATTACCTCTTGCTTTTAATCATCATTCCACTCTGGTTGCCTCTACCAGGGTCCAACCAAAGGCGACAACTGAGCTGCACGAACGACCGCCACGTCGCAACTCGGACAGACTGACGGCGACTGAAATGGGAGCAACACCAGCACACAGTGGCGAGCGCAAATGCAATCGAGCAAAGCTCGCCTTGCGAGGCGAAAAGCAATGCTACCACGCCTTGCAAATACATGCGGTTGCGCTCGCTCACCTGACCCAAGTTCACCGCGCGTCTCGTGCGGCCGAATGCGAGATAATGGCATGCAAAAGAGGGCTAACGGAGCAGGAGATCGCAAATCCTGCGCGTCACTGCCGAAGCACCAGGTGGGTAGCCCTGAAGAGGGCTGTTGGGTTCTTCAGAGGAGCTGATGCGCTGCTTGCAGACGACGGCGCGCACGCGTGCTGCTTAGCCTCCGAAACCGTAGAGGGTGCGGCCCTGACGCTTGAGGGCATACACCACGTCCATGGCGGTCACGGTCTTGCGCTTGGCGTGCTCAGTGTAGGTGACGGCGTCCCGGATCACGTTCTCGAGGAACACCTTGAGCACACCGCGTGTCTCCTCGTAGATCAGGCCAGAGATACGCTTGACACCACCACGGCGAGCGAGGCGACGGATGGCAGGCTTGGTGATGCCTTGGATGTTGTCACGCAACACCTTACGATGACGCTTCGCGCCACCCTTGCCGAGCCCCTTGCCGCCCTTGCCACGTCCAGACATCTCGGCTGTTGCTGCTGCTTCGAAGCGAGTCAGGAGAGCGAATGCCGAGTCCCTGCGCCGCGACCGAGCGAGGAAGCCGCGCCGCAAAAAAGAGGGCGAGGAGGCGAAACGCGCGCCGATTGGCTCACGGGCAGCGCGGCCTCTCTTCGCGAGTGAGTCGCGGGGTGGCTGCACTGAGCCCTTCTTAGGCCACGCACTGAGTTCGAGACAAGTGGCTTCGTAACACAATCGCGGAGCTTACTTTTTTTTTTTTTTTTCTCATGTTGTTTCTCTTTGGCACCTCTGACTGCTGATGTTCAACCCGCCTCACTTCTTCTTTTGCTCGACGCGCCAAGAGAAAAAAAAAAAATAAATAAATGAACGTGTCAACAACGTTATTGTCCTATGCTGCACGCACTCACTGCTCGTGTCGCGCCCCAGGAACAAGTTTATTGTGTTCTCGTAATTATGATTACTCGTTCTGTTCACCGGTAGCTCGGATACGCTTGCAAGTGCACTCTGGTCATTGCCGCAAAGCACACCGTGCGCACAACTTCAAACTCAGCCACGCCAACATCGTTCCCTTGATCACTAGTCGCAAACAGGGCGCGTTCATGCTCTCTTCGCCTCAGGCGTTTCAAATTTCGCACGCCGGCACCGCTCACTGGTGCCTACACGACCGTCAAATTTCGTCGCGATAGCTTACGTAGCCTCGCAGATAACGTCACCGAAACCAGCGTAAGACGCGCGCGCGAGCCCAATTCAGCATTCTAGGGGACGGAAGAGAGAGAGGGCATTGTTGACGGCGCTCCGACCTCCTCCCTCTCCCGTCGCCCGTACGAAGGCAGCTATACGCAGGGCGCGCGCGAAACCGCTAGCTATGTAAGTGTGCGGAGAGCTTACATTTGTAATAATTCACTTTTATACTCTGTTTTCTTCACTACCCTTTCTTATCCCTTTCCCCTCACCCGTACAGCGCCGTGAAGGTGCCCTCGCACGAGAGGCAGTAACAGCGCTGTACTTATCTCTTCCTTTTCCCCCTTTTAAAGCCACTCACACATACATTTGTAATAACAGTGTAAAATATCCCTTACGCACTGCTGCTTCGTGAACGTGCTAACCCATTTCCGCTCGCCAGCCACTGCTACAGCGATGCGGCACTGGCATGGCGCGGCTCTGAATTTCAGTCCGGAGCACTGCTGCCTACGTGCGGGCGGCCGCCGAGAGGGCATTCTAGCAGCCATGAAGGCACACCTCAGGACCCGCTTTTAAAAGCGCGTCGAAACAAGAGAAGACATAAGCGTGAAAAAAACAAAAGAGGGATGAGGGCTGCTGCTTTTAAAAGTTACGCTACACCAGAATTAAGTAAATGAGCAGCAACGACCGCCTCATCGTCCTAGGTGTGTGAAACACGCGCCGTGGTAATTAGTGCAGGCGAACGTGGCCGCTCGCGCAGAGTCGCCTCACGCGCCCCATCCCATACTTGCTTTGTGCGTGTTGTTGTGCTGAGCCCATGGCTTCCTGTGCGGCTCTGCTACAAAAGTTGTAGCACACGCGCTGTCCGACAGCGCGCGCCGCGTGTTTGTAAACAAGAAGTAGTAGTAAGTGACGTTGAACTGGTAAAAGAAGAGAAGAGTGCAGTACCGCAACAGTCTCTCGCTTAGGAGGTCACCTCAACAGTACTGCACGGGGGAGGGTAAGGCGAATAAAGGAGTGAAGAGAAACAAATACGGGAGAGGACGAGCGTAAGGCCGTGAAGAAAAGAAGCGTGAAACGGCGCCGATGCCGCGTGGTAAGGTTCGACGACTCAAAGAAATCAATGAGAGCTGGGAAGGCTCTTTTGAGTAAACCCGCAAGACCCCTAGGAAACAGAAAGTCCTCGGGACGGGCTATGGGGAGTCCTGGGCGTCGATTAGGATTTCACGAGCTGAGATATATGCGGCGCAGTCGAGAAGTACGTGTGCGAGAGTTTCATCAACGCCAGCAGTGCAGTTCTGGCAAACGGAACTGAATGGCGAGACATCCGCTGCGCTGTGTTGAAGCAGCCAATGCGGAGTAAAATGGCCCTATCGGCGCGTGAGAGTCCCTTTTTGTGTGTGTGTTGTTGTGCTGAGCGCATGGCGTTCTGTGCGTTTCTGCTACAAATCTTTCAGCGCACGCGCTGTCACAACGAGAACGCAAACAGCGCGCGCCTGGCGTTTGCAAACGAGGAAGCGTCAAACAGAGGGAACGGACGGAATTGTCGAGATTCTCGCTACATCCCAATGCCAATGCAGACACCTTGGGTGGCTCTGAGAAGAGCCGTTGGTGTTGGCTGCGCGGACGAGCGCTCGGTCGCCTACTTGGAGCTGGTGTACTTGGTGACGGCTTTGGTGCCCTCGGACACGGCGTGTTTGGCCAGCTCACCGGGCAACAGCAGACGCACGGCCGTCTGGATCTCCGGCTCGTGATGGTCGAGCGCTTGTTGTAGTGAGCCAGACGGGACGACTCCGCGGCGATACGCTCGAAGATGTCGTTCACGAAGCTGTTCATGATAGACATGGCCTTGCTGGAGACTCCAGTGTCCGGGTGCACCTGCTTCAGCACCTTGTAGATATAGATGGAGAAAGCTCTCCTTCCTGCGGCGCTTCTTCTTCTTCTTGTCGGTGGCGCGCACGTTCTTCTGCGCCTTGCCGGCCTTCTTCACGGCCTTACCGCTGGGCTGGGGAGGCATCGCGGCAGTGTCAGTAGCCGAACAAACGAGATCGGAATACGCGCGACCGGTCGCGTGCGCCGCGCTTTTATGGCGGGAGGGTGGTGTTGACGGGACCTCGCATTGCCGCGCTCGCCATTGGTCCGCGCGGCTTCTCTCCCTCTCCTCGTGCTCGCTCGCGCTTTCCTTTGGGACCGGCGGCGGCGAGAGCGGCGAAGGCGCTACGAGCACGGCTCAAATCGCTCACCGATCGCGACTGTGCAAGTCGTTGTTTCGTCCTCAGTCTCAGCAACAGCACCAGCATGTCCGACGCGGCAAAGGCGGCAAGGCGAAGGGCAAGAGCAAGACGCGTTCCAGCCGCGCGGGTCTCCAGTTCCCCGTGGGCCGTATCCACCGTCTCCTGCGCAAGGGAAACTACGCCGAGCGCGTCGGAGCGGGCGCTCCCGTCTACCTCGCGGCCGTCCTCGAGTACCTGGCTGCCGAAGTGCTCGAGCTCGCTGGCAACGCGGCTCGTGACAACAAGAAGACCAGGATCATCCCCCGCCACCTGCAGCTCGCCATCCGCAACGACGAGGAGCTGAACAAGCTGCTCTCCGGCGTGACGATCGCGCAGGGCGGCGTCTTGCCCAACATCCAAGCTGTGCTTCTCCCAAAGAAGACCGAGAAGAAGGCGTAAGCGAGCTCCCAGCCGCCGGACTACAGTCGCGCTCGTCGCACAACCCAACGGTCCTTGTCAGGACCACCGAAATGCGTGTGACGGCAGGGTTTTGCTTGGCAATCCCGTTCTCTGCGCCCGTTTCCCTCTGTTTGAATTATCGCAACCGTGCCCACTCTTGAACTGACGCTGCTGCTGCTGCTAGCTAGCTGGCATGTCAGTGCACGAATGTAGATAGAAAGCGAGCTTCAGGGTGTCCGGGGGCGCACAGGCACGAGCCTCACTGCAATTCGCGTAGTGGACTGTGATATGGGCCCTTAAAAACAAACAACAAATGGGCCATATCCGCAACCAGCATGCACTTACTTATGAGCCAGGCAGGTATGCATGAGGAACGTGAACAAACGCACGCATGGCATTCCAATACACGAAAGCTTGCACGCAACATCGGCCGCGTTAATTTCGTTTTGGGGCGCGGCTTCTTCGCATGAATGCGCGAACCGTTTCGCAACGAACGCGCATTTTGTTTCTTTTTTTTATTTTCCTCTCTCTTCTTGTTCGTGCTCGAGCGCGCGCAATACTTACCATATGCATACCAAACGAGGCAACACCTCGCACCGGCAGCCCACCACAGACACACACGCACAAATATTAATAATAAAAAAACAACAACAGAACAGACAGACCGAGAGGGTACGGTTGGAGTACGTGGTCTCGCGTGCTCCCGTGGCCGAAGCAAACATGTAGGTGGTCCTGAGAAGGACCGTTTTGTGTTGCTTGCCTGACCGACCGAGGCTGCGGCGCAGACAGCGGCCGAACTTAGGCGCGCTCGCCACGGATGCGCCGGGCCAGCTGGATGTCCTTCGGCATGATGGTAACGCGCTTGGCGTGGATGGCGCACAGGTTGGTGTCCTCGAAGAGACCGACCAGGTAGGCCTCGCTGGCCTCCTGAAGGGCCATCACAGCCGAACTCTGGAATCGGAGGTCGGTCTTGAAATCCTGAGCGATTTCCCTCACCAAGCGCTGGAACGGCAGCTTGCGGATGAGAAGTTCGGTCGACTTCTGGTAGCGGCGAATTTCACGAAGGGCCACGGTCCCAGGCCTGTAGCGATGCGGTTTCTTAACCCCTCCTGTGGCAGGTGCACTCTTGCGAGCAGCCTTGGTAGCAAGCTGCTTACGCGGAGCCTTCCCACCGGTGCTCTTACGGGCGGTTTGCTTGGTCCTGGCCATGGCGAACGGAGCGAGCGTCCGAAGTCGTCGACTGCCGGAGTGAAAATGACCCCTGCGCCGCGCGCGTCGTGCTTCGCCGCACTACTCTTCTCCTCTCCAAGTCACCCGCCGATTGGCCAGCGCCAGCGCAGCCGTCTCGGGCGGTGCGCACGCCGCCGCCGTTCGCCAGGATGCTGGAGGAGGCACGTTTTCGCGCGGCCCGCCCTGTTCGCGGCTAAGGAAAGCACATTCGCAGGCGGTTTAATTGAGTTTAAACACGACAGCATGCCGCGCTGTTCTCTTCCGTTTCAGCCAACACCACAATCTCGCTTATACCGCCGCGCGTCGCGAATTGCCAGTGCCGAGTGTGAGACCACACCACTGATCTCGACAGTGGTTAGCGCTCCACGCCCAACGCCATCGGAGCTGTTATCGCGATCTCCGCGCGACGGAGATGGGTGGCAGGTTTAGGGTACATTACTGCTTGTCCACTGCCTTGATTTGATCATGCTGATGCTCGTTTCACGAACTACAAGTGCGCGCCACGGTGCCTTCTCGAGGGGCAACAACGTCGTGTTTTGGCCGCACTCGGAGGGCAAACCGTCTCGCATGTGCAGACACTCCAGTACCGCACTTTGCCGTCCACGCATAGAAGAACGCATGCGCCTCGCAAGATTAACGACAAACTCACGTACGGACTACCAGCACCACTTGAGAGTTGCAGGGAAAACGATGTACTTCCGCTCTAAGAGCGAATTTGGAATACAATATTGACAGGTGTTGAACGCGCGTTAGGAGACATGGGCAACTAATTGGGGCCTCAAAACTATGGACAGGCAAGCGGTACTTCCGTGTGTATGAAGGGTCCTTAAACAATATGTCAAGGTAGCATCAACCAACGCTTCGCAGGCGCGATCCCAAGCGCGCTTCCCCGTGCCACGCATTCGGCACACAGTTTTCGCACTTGCAAGGGACACCCATGTTTTGACAAACACTCATGAAACGCAACACTTTGCTCTATACAGTGCCTACATTTCGTCAGCTAGCTTTTTCGATTTCATTCACGCACGCAACTTCGCCACAGGATCGACGGCGTTGTTGTCATCTTATAGCGAAGCTCCAGCTCGGCAGCCGCCGGGAGAAATGTATTTCCTCGCCAACTAATGCACCGAATTTGGTGCGCCTAATTGCGTGTAAACGAAGATGTTCAAAGGCCGCGCCTGCAACAGTGCAATTTTCAACTGATGCCGAGCTCTGCCTCTTTCTTAATATTCTTTTTTTTTTATTTTCTCAGTGAGTGTGGAAAACTGTGAAATGGAAGAGAGAAAAAACAGTTCCACTGTGCGCTTGAAGGCTCCGTCACACAGCGATGGAACTGGATTTGGAAATTCTGTAATTGCACAAGGCGATATGTATAAAGGGAACACAATTTACACGCCTCGATGAGATATACCAGTCATGTGTGAGTATGGCTTTTACAATACCTTCGTAGACGTTACAGGCGTTTTCGGTGGGATAAAAATTTTTAGGACAAAACTTCCGTGAGTAGTTGTGTGCAGCTCACACGATCGCGGTACCGCTTTGTATTGTTGAGATATGAAACTTTTGTACCTCTTAACCTGCCAGTACTCGAGCATTATGGAAGGAAAAAAAAAAGAAAAAAGGAACGTCACAGCACCACCAGACATTTCTTTCTCACATGCAACAAGAACCTTGTTTACATGGCTGCAGTAGTTCTCTCATGACAACCGTTGTTGTCATGAGAGGCGTACACATCACTGTGTACGCCTTGCTTGGTCCTCGGCTATGCCCTTTGCACGCACATGCCAGTGACTTCGCAGTAGTAATCCAAACATAGACAAGCGAAAAGAAATAAACCAATGGTGCCACGCTTCTTCAAAGCAAGGGGCCCGTACATTTTCTCTGACTGTTCCTTCCCCATTTGTTGACTTGTTTGGCCATCACCTCACGTTGCTATTCCCGGCGGCTTCGTGGGACAAATGTAAAATAATAGGCGCGAGCTTGGCTTTCATTAAGCGCAACACGAATGCGAAATCCGTGCAATGACGACGGCCGGCGTGTGTCAGTTTCTCTTACCTTCGCGTGCCAATACATGTGCCACGAGTGAGGGAGCCGGTTCGAATTCGGAATCTTTCTGTACAGCAGCTTGCACATACACGAAATTCCAGGGATGCAGCGGCAAGAGGTAGTCTTGTGCACTTTGGCGCGTCCATGCCATTACGCAACCGCCTTACAGCGCGTAATACGCCGGACATAAGCTGCCACAAGGACAAATGTTCGTATGTAGGACAGGCGGCTCCCTCTGGCGGCGAAGAGTTCGACAAATACGTGATGCACCGCTCAAATCGCCCATCCCTCTCTCTCTTTTTCCCCAGCTCGCGCGGCGTGTGGCATGCACGGATACGTCGCTCGAAAAAGTTTTGTTTTCTTTAAATACAGCGCATGTCCAGCGCCCGCTTCCTGACCGATCTAAGTATATGGCGCGAACAAGGGTCGCCCAGCATCACCTACACGCACGCATGACGAAAGAGCCAGTCGTATAGAAATAACGAGAGAAAGTGAGTCTGCACTGTGCAAGCATATTTCTGTCTCAGTAAGCACACTTCGCCGCTCTGCTCCTCTATTTTATTTTCCGCTTGTTCTGGTCAACTAAGGAGTGCATTGGCTTGCAAGAAGAGCCACGTAGGCATCGAACCAACTGCTTATCACCTATAGCGCGCTAATAAGAAATCCCACTGTGACCCTGTACACAAGTATCACAAACAACAGCATCAATGAAAACAGCACGCGCCTCGGTGTCCACCGCGCGCACCCTCGTCCGTTTGAATACAACGCAGTGAGCTCGGTTCTAGCGAAAGTTAACTAGCTAATCTCACCTTAGCATTCATTTGCGTCGCTCAAAAGAGTTACACAATTGTGAATCGCACGGTGGTGGCTTGCAACAACCGCAGGCTAGACGAGGGACACGACGGGCGCTCAGCTCGTAGGGCAAGAGGACTGGCTCGTTATTCTTTCTCCGACGCACACACGCAAACCAACGAAGCCATGCGAATTGAGCTAAGACACAGTAGGCTCAATCATTTAACGCTTGCACTGGAAAGAACAAATAAACGCTGCCTGTAGAAAACTCGCTTTCAGCTGTTACACACTGGCCCGTGCCCGGCAATATTTTCCTCGTGCTTTGCTTTGTTGCGTACCCACATGAGCTATCTTTGTCAAATATAAAACTTACCTAACTGAAATGCGCCCGCTGCCGCGCGGCTCGTACTCTTCTCCAAGGGAGTAGAGGAAGCGAGCCACTTCAAAGCGACAAAATGCGCATCGACGAGCTTATGATTACCTCTTGCTTTTAATCATCATTCCACTCTGGTTGCCTCTACCAGGGTCCAACCAAAGGCGACAACTGAGCTGCACGAACGACCGCCACGTCGCAACTCGGACAGACTGACGGCGACTGAAATGGGAGCAACACAGCACACAGTGGCGAGCGCAAATGCAATCGAGCAAAGCTCGCCTTGCGAGGGCGAAAAGCAATGCTACCACGCCTTGCAAATACATGCGGTTGCGCTCGCTCACCTGACCCAAGTTCACCGCGCGTCTCGTGCGGCCGAATGCGAGATAATGGCATGCAAAAGAGGGCTAACGGAGCAGGAGATCGCAAATCCTGCGCGTCACTGCCGAAGCACCAGGTGGGTAGCCCTGAAGAGGGCTGTTGGGTTCTTCAGAGGAGCTGATGCGCTGCTTGCAGACGACGGCGCGCACGCGTGCTGCTTAGCCTCCGAAACCGTAGAGGGTGCCGGCCCTGACGCTTGAGGGCATACACCACGTCCATGGCGGTCACGGTTCTTGCGCTTGGCGTGCTCAGTGTAGGTGACGGCGTCCCGGATCACGTTCTCGAGGAACACCTTGAGCACACCGCGTGTCTCCTCGTAGATCAGGCCAGAGATACGCTTGACACCACCACGGCGAGCGAGGCGACGGATGGCAGGCTTGGTGATGCCTTGGATGTTGTCACGCAACACCTTACGATGACGCTTCGCGCCACCCTTGCCGAGCCCCTTGCCGCCCTTGCCACGTCCAGACATCTCGGCTGTTGCTGCTGCTTCGAAGCGAGTCAGGAGAGCGAATGCCGAGTCCCTGCGCCGCGACCGAGCGAGGAAGCCGCGCCGCAAAAAAGAGGGCGAGGAGGCGAAACGCGCGCCGATTGGCTCACGGGCAGCGCGGCCTCTCTTCGCGAGTGAGTCGCGGGTGGCTGCACTGAGCCCTTCTTAGGCCACGCACTGAGTTCGAGACAAGTGGCTTCGTAACACAATCGCGGAGCTTACTTTTTTTTTTTTTTTTTCTCATGTTGTTTCTCTTTGGCACCTCTGACTGCTGATGTTCAACCCGCCTCACTTCTTCTTTTGCTCGACGCGCCAAGAGAAAAAAAAAAAATAAATAAATGAACGTGTCAACAACGTTATTGTCCTATGCTGCACGCACTCACTGCTCGTGTCGCGCCCCAGGAACAAGTTTATTGTGTTCTCGTAATTATGATTACTCGTTCTGTTCACCGGTAGCTCGGATACGCTTGCAAGTGCACTCTGGTCATTGCCGCAAAGCACACCGTGCGCACAACTTCAAACTCAGCCACGCCAACATCGTTCCCTTGATCACTAGTCGCAAAACAGGGCGCGTTCATGCTCTCTTCGCCTCAGGCGTTTCAAATTTCGCACGCCGGCACCGCTCACTGGTGCCTACACGACCGTCAAATTTCGTCGCGATAGCTTACGTAGCCTCGCAGATAACGTCACCGAAACCAGCGTAAGACGCGCGCGCGAGCCCAATTCAGCATTCTAGGGGACGGAAGAGAGAGAGGGCATTGTTGACGGCGCTCCGACCTCCTCCCTCTCCCGTCGCCCCGTACGAAGGCAGCTATACGCAGGGCGCGCGCGAAACCGCTAGCTATGTAAGTGTGCGGAGAGCTTACATTTGTAATAATTCACTTTTATACTCTGTTTTCTTCACTACCCTTTCTTATCCCTTTCCCCTCACCCGTACAGCGCCGTGAAGGTGCCCTCGCACGAGAGGCAGTAACAGCGCTGTACTTATCTCTTCCTTTTCCCCCTTTTAAAGCCACTCACACATACATTTGTAATAACAGTGTAAAATATCCCTTACGCACTGCTGCTTCGTGAACGTGCTAACCCATTTCCGCTCGCCAGCCACTGCTACAGCGATGCGGCACTGGCATGGCGCGGCTCTGAATTTCAGTCCGGAGCACTGCTGCCTACGTGCGGGCGGCCGCCGAGAGGGCATTCTAGCAGCCATGAAGGCACACCTCAGGACCCGCTTTTAAAAGCGCGTCGAAACAAGAGAAGACATAAAGCGTGAAAAAAACAAAAGAGGGATGAGGGCTGCCTGCTTTTAAAAGTTACGCTACACCAGAATTAAGTAAATGTGCAGCAACGACCGCCTCATCGTCCTAGGTGTGTGAAACACGCGCCGTGGTAATTAGTGCAGGCGAACGTGGCCGCTCGCGCAGAGTCGCCTCACGCGCCCCATCCCATACTTGCTTTGTGCGTGTTGTTGTGCTGAGCCCATGGCTTCCTGTGCGGCTCTGCTACAAAAGTTGTAGCACACGCGCTGTCCGACAGCGCGCGCCGCGTGTTTGTAAACAAGAAGTAGTAGTAAGTGACGTTGAACTGGTAAAAGAAGAGAAGAGTGCAGTACCGCAACAGTCTCTCGCTTAGGAGGTCACCTCAACAGTACTGCACGGGGGAGGGTAAGGCGAATAAAGGAGTGAAGAGAAACAAATACGGGAGAGGACGAGCGTAAGGCCGTGAAGAAAAGAAGCGTGAAACGGCGCCGATGGCCGCGTGGTAAGGTTCGACGACTCAAAGAAATCAATGAGAGCTGGGAAGGCTCTTTTGAGTAAACCCGCAAGACCCCTAGGAAACAGAAAGTCCTCGGGACGGGCTATGGGGAGTCCATGGGCGTCGATTAGGATTTCACGAGCTGAGATATATGCGGCGCAGTCGAGAAGTACGTGTGCGAGAGTTTCATCAACGCCAGCAGTGCAGTTCTGGCAAACGGAACTGAATGGCGAGACATCCGCTGCGCTGTGTTGAAGCAGCCAATGCGGAGTAAAATGGCCCTATCGGCGCGTGAGAGTCCCTTTTTGTGTGTGTGTTGTTGTGCTGAGCGCATGGCGTTCTGTGCGTTTCTGCTACAAATCTTTCAGCGCACGCGCTGTCACAACGAGAACGCAAACAGCGCGCGCCTGGCGTTTGCAAACGAGGAAGCGTCAAACAGAGGGAACGGACGGAATTGTCGAGATTCTCGCTACATCCCAATGCCAATGCAGACACCTTGGGTGGCTCTGAGAAGAGCCGTTGGGTGTTGGCTGCGCGGACGAGCGCTCGGTCGCCTACTTGGAGCTGGTGTACTTGGTGACGGCTTTGGTGCCCTCGGACACGGCGTGTTTGGCCAGCTCACCGGGCAACAGCAGACGCACGGCCGTCTGGATCTCCCGGCTCGTGATGGTCGAGCGCTTGTTGTAGTGAGCCAGACGGGACGACTCCGCGGCGATACGCTCGAAGATGTCGTTCACGAAGCTGTTCATGATAGACATGGCCTTGCTGGAGACTCCAGTGTCCGGGTGCACCTGCTTCAGCACCTTGTAGATATAGATGGAGAAGCTCTCCTTCCTGCGGCGCTTCTTCTTCTTCTTGTCGGTGGCGCGCACGTTCTTCTGCGCCTTGCCGGCCTTCTTCACGGCCTTACCGCTGGGCTGGGGAGGCATCGCGGCAGTGTCAGTAGCCGAACAAACGAGATCGGAATACGCGCGACCGGTCGCGTGCGCCGCGCTTTTATGGCGGGAGGGTGGTGTTGACGGGACCTCGCATTGCCGCGCTCGCCATTGGTCCGCGCGGCTTCTCTCCCTCTCCCTCGTGCTCGCTCGCGCTTTCCTTTGGGACCGGCGGCGGCGAGAGCGGCGAAGGCGCTACGAGCACGGCTCAAATCGCTCACCGATCGCGACTGTGCAAGTCGTTGTTTCGTCCTCAGTCTCAGCAACAGCACCAGCATGTCCGGACGCGGCAAAGGCGGCAAGGCGAAGGGCAAGAGCAAGACGCGTTCCAGCCGCGCGGGTCTCCAGTTCCCCGTGGGCCGTATCCACCGTCTCCTGCGCAAGGGAAACTACGCCGAGCGCGTCGGAGCGGGCGCTCCCGTCTACCTCGCGGCCGTCCTCGAGTACCTGGCTGCCGAAGTGCTCGAGCTCGCTGGCAACGCGGCTCGTGACAACAAGAAGACCAGGATCATCCCCCGCCACCTGCAGCTCGCCATCCGCAACGACGAGGAGCTGAACAAGCTGCTCTCCGGCGTGACGATCGCGCAGGGCGGCGTCTTGCCCAACATCCAAGCTGTGCTTCTCCCAAAGAAGACCGAGAAGAAGGCGTAAGCGAGCTCCCAGCCGCCGGACTACAGTCGCGCTCGTCGCACAACCCAACGGTCCTTGTCAGGACCACCGAAATGCGTGTGACGGCAGGGTTTTGCTTGGCAATCCCGTTCTCTGCGCCCGTTTCCCTCTGTTTGAATTATCGCAACCGTGCCCACTCTTGAACTGACGCTGCTGCTGCTGCTAGCTAGCTGGCATGTCAGTGCACGAATGTAGATAGAAAGCGAGCTTCAGGGTGTCCGGGGGCGCACAGGCACGAGCCTCACTGCAATTCGCGTAGTGGACTGTGATATGGGCCCTTAAAAACAAACAACAAATGGGCCATATCCGCAACCAGCATGCACTTACTTATGAGCCAGGCAGGTATGCATGAGGAACGTGAACAAACGCACGCATGGCATTCCAATACACGAAAGCTTGCACGCAACATCGGCCGCGTTAATTTCGTTTTGGGGCGCGGCTTCTTCGCATGAATGCGCGAACCGTTTCGCAACGAACGCGCATTTTGTTTCTTTTTTTTATTTTCCTCTCTCTTCTTGTTCGTGCTCGAGCGCGCGCAATACTTACCATATGCATACCAAACGAGGCAACACCTCGCACCGGCAGCCCACCACAGACACACACGCACAAATATTAATAATAAAAAAACAACAACAGAACAGACAGACCGAGAGGGTACGGTTGGAGTACGTGGTCTCGCGTGCTCCCGTGGCCGAAGCAAACATGTAGGTGGTCCTGAGAAGGACCGTTTTGTGTTGCTTGCCTGACCGACCGAGGCTGCGGCGCAGACAGCGGCCGAACTTAGGCGCGCTCGCCACGGATGCGCCGGGCCAGCTGGATGTCCTTCGGCATGATGGTAACGCGCTTGGCGTGGATGGCGCACAGGTTGGTGTCCTCGAAGAGACCGACCAGGTAGGCCTCGCTGGCCTCCTGAAGGGCCATCACAGCCGAACTCTGGAATCGGAGGTCGGTCTTGAAATCCTGAGCGATTTCCCTCACCAAGCGCTGGAACGGCAGCTTGCGGATGAGAAGTTCGGTCGACTTCTGGTAGCGGCGAATTTCACGAAGGGCCACGGTCCCAGGCCTGTAGCGATGCGGTTTCTTAACCCCTCCTGTGGCAGGTGCACTCTTGCGAGCAGCCTTGGTAGCAAGCTGCTTACGCGGAGCCTTCCCACCGGTGCTCTTACGGGCGGTTTGCTTGGTCCTGGCCATGGCGAACGGAGCGAGCGTCCGAAGTCGTCGACTGCCGGAGTGAAAATGACCCCTGCGCCGCGCGCGTCGTGCTTCGCCGCACTACTCTTCTCCTCTCCAAGTCACCCGCCGATTGGCCAGCGCCAGCGCAGCCGTCTCGGGCGGTGCGCACGCCGCCGCCGTTCGCCAGGATGCTGGAGGAGGCACGTTTTCGCGCGGCCGCCCTGTTCGCGGCTAAGGAAAGCACATTCGCAGGCGGTTTAATTGAGTTTAAACACGACAGCATGCCGCGCTGTTCTCTTCCGTTTCAGCCAACACCACAATCTCGCTTATACCGCCGCGCGTCGCGAATTGCCAGTGCCGAGTGTGAGACCACACCACTGATCTCGACAGTGGTTAGCGCTCCACGCCCAACGCCATCGGAGCTGTTATCGCGATCTCCGCGCGACGGAGATGGGTGGCAGGTTTAGGGTACATTACTGCTTGTCCACTGCCTTGATTTGATCATGCTGATGCTCGTTTCACGAACTACAAGTGCGCGCCACGGTGCCTTCTCGAGGGGCAACAACGTCGTGTTTTGGCCGCACTCGGAGGCAAACCGTCTCGCATGTGCAGACACTCCAGTACCGCACTTTGCCGTCCACGCATAGAAGAACGCATGCGCCTCGCAAGATTAACGACAAACTCACGTACGGACTACCAGCACCACTTGAGAGTTGCAGGGAAAACGATGTACTTCCGCTCTAAGAGCGAATTTGGAATACAATATTGACAGGTGTTGAACGCGCGTTAGGAGACATGGGCAACTAATTGGGGCCTCAAAACTATGGACAGGCAAGCGGTACTTCCGTGTGTATGAAGGGTCCTTAAACAATATGTCAAGGTAGCATCAACCAACGCTTCGCAGGCGCGATCCCAAGCGCGGCTTCCCCGTGCCACGCATTCGGCACACAGTTTTCGCACTTGCAAGGGACACCCATGTTTTGACAAACACTCATGAAACGCAACACTTTGCTCTATACAGTGCCTACATTTCGTCAGCTAGCTTTTTCGATTTCATTCACGCACGCAACTTCGCCACAGGATCGACGGCGTTGTTGTCATCTTATAGCGAAGCTCCAGCTCGGCAGCCGCCGGGAGAAATGTATTTCCTCGCCAACTAATGCACCGAATTTGGTGCGCCTAATTGCGTGTAAACGAAGATGTTCAAAGGCCGCGCCTGCAACAGTGCAATTTTCAACTGATGCCGAGCTCTGCCTCTTTCTTAATATTCTTTTTTTTTTATTTTCTCAGTGAGTGTGGAAAACTGTGAAATGGAAGAGAGAAAAAACAGTTCCACTGTGCGCTTGAAGGCTCCGTCACACAGCGATGGAACTGGATTTGGAAATTCTGTTAATTGCACAAGGCGATATGTATAAAGGGAACACAATTTACACGCCTCGATGAGATATACCAGTCATGTGTGAGTATGGCTTTTACAATACCTTCGTAGACGTTACAGGCGTTTTCGGTGGGATAAAAATTTTTAGACAAAACTTCCGTGAGTAGTTGTGTGCAGCTCACACGATCGCGGTACCGCTTTGTATTGTTGAGATATGAAACTTTGTACCTCTTAACCTGCCAGTACTCGAGCATTATGGAAGGAAAAAAAAAAAGAAAAAAGGAACGTCACAGCACCACCAGACATTTCTTTCTCACATGCAACAAGAACCTTGTTTACATGGCTGCAGTAGTTCTCTCATGACAACCCGTTGTTGTCATGAGAGGCGTACACATCACTGTGTACGCCTTGCTTGGTCCTCGGCTATGCCCTTTGCACGCACATGCCAGTGACTTCGCAGTAGTAATCCAAACATAGACAAGCGAAAAGAAATAAACCAATGGTGCCACGCTTCTTCAAAGCAAGGGGCCCGTACATTTTCTCTGACTGTTCCTTCCCCATTTGTTGACTTGTTTGGCCATCACCTCACGTTGCTATTTCCCGGCGGCTTCGTGGGACAAATGTAAAATAATAGGCGCGAGCTTGGCTTTCATTAAGCGCAACACGAATGCGAAATCCGTGCAATGACGACGGCCGGCGTGTGTCAGTTTCTCTTACCTTCGCGTGCCAATACATGTGCCACGAGTGAGGGAGCCGGTTCGAATTCGGAATCTTTCTGTACAGCAGCTTGCACATACACGAAATTCCAGGGATGCAGCGGCAAGAGGTAGTCTTGTGCACTTTGGCGCGTCCATGCCATTACGCAACCGCCTTACAGCGCGTAATACGCCGGACATAAGCTGCCACAAGGACAAATGTTCGTATGTAGGACAGGCGGCTCCCTCTGGCGGCGAAGAGTTCGACAAATACGTGATGCACCGCTCAAATCGCCCATCCCTCTCTCTCTTTTTCCCCAGCTCGCGCGGCGTGTGGCATGCACGGATACGTCGCTCGAAAAAGTTTTGTTTTCTTTAAATACAGCGCATGTCCAGCGCCCGCTTCCTGACCGATCTAAGTATATGGCGCGAACAAGGGTCGCCCAGCATCACCTACACGCACGCATGACGAAAGAGCCAGTCGTATAGAAATAACGAGAGAAAGTGAGTCTGCACTGTGCAAGCATATTTCTGTCTCAGTAAGCACACTTCGCCGCTCTGCTCCTCTATTTTATTTTCCGCTTGTTCTGGTCAACTAAGGAGTGCATTGGCTTGCAAGAAGAGCCACGTAGGCATCGAACCAACTGCTTATCACCTATAGCGCGCTAATAAGAAATCCCACTGTGACCCTGTACACAAGTATCACAAACAACAGCATCAATGAAAACAGCACGCGCCTCGGTGTCCACCGCGCGCACCCTCGTCCGTTTGAATACAACGCAGTGAGCTCGGTTCTAGCGAAAGTTAACTAGCTAATCTCACCTTAGCATTCATTTGCGTCGCTCAAAAGAGTTACACAATTGTGAATCGCACGGTGGTGGCTTGCAACAACCGCAGGCTAGACGAGGGACACGACGGGCGCTCAGCTCGTAGGGCAAGAGGACTGGCTCGTTATTCTTTCTCCGACGCACACACGCAAACCAACGAAGCCATGCGAATTGAGCTAAGACACAGTAGGCTCAATCATTTAACGCTTGCACTGGAAAGAACAAATAAACGCTGCCTGTAGAAAACTCGCTTTCAGCTGTTACACACTGGCCCGTGCCCGGCAATATTTTCCTCGTGCTTTGCTTTGTTGCGTACCCACATGAGCTATCTTTGTCAAATATAAAACTTACCTAACTGAAATGCGCCCGCTGCCGCGCGGCTCGTACTCTTCTCCAAGGGAGTAGAGGAAGCGAGCCACTTCAAAGCGACAAAATGCGCATCGACGAGCTTATGATTACCTCTTGCTTTTAATCATCATTCCACTCTGGTTGCCTCTACCAGGGTCCAACCAAAGGCGACAACTGAGCTGCACGAACGACCGCCACGTCGCAACTCGGACAGACTGACGGCGACTGAAATGGGAGCAACACAGCACACAGTGGCGAGCGCAAATGCAATCGAGCAAAGCTCGCCTTGCGAGGGCGAAAAGCAATGCTACCACGCCTTGCAAATACATGCGGTTGCGCTCGCTCACCTGACCCAAGTTCACCGCGCGTCTCGTGCGGCCGAATGCGAGATAATGGCATGCAAAAGAGGGCTAACGGAGCAGGAGATCGCAAATCCTGCGCGTCACTGCCGAAGCACCAGGTGGGTAGCCCTGAAGAGGGCTGTTGGGTTCTTCAGAGGAGCTGATGCGCTGCTTGCAGACGACGGCGCGCACGCGTGCTGCTTAGCCTCCGAAACCGTAGAGGGTGCGGCCCTGACGCTTGAGGGCATACACCACGTCCATGGCGGTCACGGTCTTGCGCTTGGCGTGCTCAGTGTAGGTGACGGCGTCCCGGATCACGTTCTCGAGGAACACCTTGAGCACACCGCGTGTCTCCTCGTAGATCAGGCCAGAGATACGCTTGACACCACCACGGCGAGCGAGGCGACGGATGGCAGGCTTGGTGATGCCTTGGATGTTGTCACGCAACACCTTACGATGACGCTTCGCGCCACCCTTGCCGAGCCCCTTGCCGCCCTTGCCACGTCCAGACATCTCGGCTGTTGCTGCTGCTTCGAAGCGAGTCAGGAGAGCGAATGCCGAGTCCCTGCGCCGCGACCGAGCGAGGAAGCCGCGCCGCAAAAAAGAGGGCGAGGAGGCGAAACGCGCGCCGATTGGCTCACGGGCAGCGCGGCCTCTCTTCGCGAGTGAGTCGCGGGTGGCTGCACTGAGCCCTTCTTAGGCCACGCACTGAGTTCGAGACAAGTGGCTTCGTAACACAATCGCGGAGCTTACTTTTTTTTTTTTTTTTTCTCATGTTGTTTCTCTTTGGCACCTCTGACTGCTGATGTTCAACCCGCCTCACTTCTTCTTTTGCTCGACGCGCCAAGAGAAAAAAAATAAATAAATAAATGAACGTGTCAACAACGTTATTGTCCTATGCTGCACGCACTCACTGCTCGTGTCGCGCCCCAGGAACAAGTTTATTGTGTTCTCGTAATTATGATTACTCGTTCTGTTCACCGGTAGCTCGGATACGCTTGCAAGTGCACTCTGGTCATTGCCGCAAAGCACACCGTGCGCACAACTTCAAACTCAGCCACGCCAACATCGTTCCCTTGATCACTAGTCGCAAAACAGGGCGCGTTCATGCTCTCTTCGCCTCAGGCGTTTCAAATTTCGCACGCCGGCACCGCTCACTGGTGCCTACACGACCGTCAAATTTCGTCGCGATAGCTTACGTAGCCTCGCAGATAACGTCACCGAAACCAGCGTAAGACGCGCGCGCGAGCCCAATTCAGCATTCTAGGGGACGGAAGAGAGAGAGGGCATTGTTGACGGCGCTCCGACCTCCTCCCTCTCCCGTCGCCCCGTACGAAGGCAGCTATACGCAGGGCGCGCGCGAAACCGCTAGCTATGTAAGTGTGCGGAGAGCTTACATTTGTAATAATTCACTTTTATACTCTGTTTTCTTCACTACCCTTTCTTATCCCTTTCCCCTCACCCGTACAGCGCCGTGAAGGTGCCCTCGCACGAGAGGCAGTAACAGCGCTGTACTTATCTCTTCCTTTTCCCCCTTTTAAAGCCACTCACACATACATTTGTAATAACAGTGTAAAATATCCCTTACGCACTGCTGCTTCGTGAACGTGCTAACCCATTTCCGCTCGCCAGCCACTGCTACAGCGATGCGGCACTGGCATGGCGCGGCTCTGAATTTCAGTCCGGAGCACTGCTGCCTACGTGCGGGCGGCCGCCGAGAGGGCATTCTAGCAGCCATGAAGGCACACCTCAGGACCCGCTTTTAAAAGCGCGTCGAAACAAGAGAAGACATAAAGCGTGAAAAAAACAAAAGAGGGATGAGGGCTGCCTGCTTTTAAAAGTTACGCTACACCAGAATTAAGTAAATGTGCAGCAACGACCGCCTCATCGTCCTAGGTGTGTGAAACACGCGCCGTGGTAATTAGTGCAGGCGAACGTGGCCGCTCGCGCAGAGTCGCCTCACGCGCCCCATCCCATACTTGCTTTGTGCGTGTTGTTGTGCTGAGCCCATGGCTTCCTGTGCGGCTCTGCTACAAAAGTTGTAGCACACGCGCTGTCCGACAGCGCGCGCCGCGTGTTTGTAAACAAGAAGTAGTAGTAAGTGACGTTGAACTGGTAAAAGAAGAGAAGAGTGCAGTACCGCAACAGTCTCTCGCTTAGGAGGTCACCTCAACAGTACTGCACGGGGGAGGGTAAGGCGAATAAAGGAGTGAAGAGAAACAAATACGGGAGAGGACGAGCGTAAGGCCGTGAAGAAAAGAAGCGTGAAACGGCGCCGATGGCCGCGTGGTAAGGTTCGACGACTCAAAGAAATCAATGAGAGCTGGGAAGGCTCTTTTGAGTAAACCCGCAAGACCCCTAGGAAACAGAAAGTCCTCGGGACGGGCTATGGGGAGTCCTGGGCGTCGATTAGGATTTCACGAGCTGAGATATATGCGGCGCAGTCGAGAAGTACGTGTGCGAGAGTTTCATCAACGCCAGCAGTGCAGTTCTGGCAAACGGAACTGAATGGCGAGACATCCGCTGCGCTGTGTTGAAGCAGCCAATGCGGAGTAAAATGGCCCTATCGGCGCGTGAGAGTCCCTTTTTGTGTGTGTGTTGTTGTGCTGAGCGCATGGCGTTCTGTGCGTTTCTGCTACAAATCTTTCAGCGCACGCGCTGTCACAACGAGAACGCAAACAGCGCGCGCCTGGCGTTTGCAAACGAGGAAGCGTCAAACAGAGGGAACGGACGGAATTGTCGAGATTCTCGCTACATCCCAATGCCAATGCAGACACCTTGGGTGGCTCTGAGAAGAGCCGTTGGGTGTTGGCTGCGCGGACGAGCGCTCGGTCGCCTACTTGGAGCTGGTGTACTTGGTGACGGCTTTGGTGCCCTCGGACACGGCGTGTTTGGCCAGCTCACCGGGCAACAGCAGACGCACGGCCGTCTGGATCTCCCGGCTCGTGATGGTCGAGCGCTTGTTGTAGTGAGCCAGACGGGACGACTCCGCGGCGATACGCTCGAAGATGTCGTTCACGAAGCTGTTCATGATAGACATGGCCTTGCTGGAGACTCCAGTGTCCGGGTGCACCTGCTTCAGCACCTTGTAGATATAGATGGAGAAGCTCTCCTTCCTGCGGCGCTTCTTCTTCTTCTTGTCGGTGGCGCGCACGTTCTTCTGCGCCTTGCCGGCCTTCTTCACGGCCTTACCGCTGGGCTGGGGAGGCATCGCGGCAGTGTCAGTAGCCGAACAAACGAGATCGGAATACGCGCGACCGGTCGCGTGCGCCGCGCTTTTATGGCGGGAGGGTGGTGTTGACGGGACCTCGCATTGCCGCGCTCGCCATTGGTCCGCGCGGCTTCTCTCCCTCTCCCTCGTGCTCGCTCGCGCTTTCCTTTGGGACCGGCGGCGGCGAGAGCGGCGAAGGCGCTACGAGCACGGCTCAAATCGCTCACCGATCGCGACTGTGCAAGTCGTTGTTTCGTCCTCAGTCTCAGCAACAGCACCAGCATGTCCGGACGCGGCAAAGGCGGCAAGGCGAAGGGCAAGAGCAAGACGCGTTCCAGCCGCGCGGGTCTCCAGTTCCCCGTGGGCCGTATCCACCGTCTCCTGCGCAAGGGAAACTACGCCGAGCGCGTCGGAGCGGGCGCTCCCGTCTACCTCGCGGCCGTCCTCGAGTACCTGGCTGCCGAAGTGCTCGAGCTCGCTGGCAACGCGGCTCGTGACAACAAGAAGACCAGGATCATCCCCCGCCACCTGCAGCTCGCCATCCGCAACGACGAGGAGCTGAACAAGCTGCTCTCCGGCGTGACGATCGCGCAGGGCGGCGTCTTGCCCAACATCCAAGCTGTGCTTCTCCCAAAGAAGACCGAGAAGAAGGCGTAAGCGAGCTCCCAGCCGCCGGACTACAGTCGCGCTCGTCGCACAACCCAACGGTCCTTGTCAGGACCACCGAAATGCGTGTGACGGCAGGGTTTTGCTTGGCAATCCCGTTCTCTGCGCCCGTTTCCCTCTGTTTGAATTATCGCAACCGTGCCCACTCTTGAACTGACGCTGCTGCTGCTGCTAGCTAGCTGGCATGTCAGTGCACGAATGTAGATAGAAAGCGAGCTTCAGGGTGTCCGGGGGCGCACAGGCACGAGCCTCACTGCAATTCGCGTAGTGGACTGTGATATGGGCCCTTAAAAACAAACAACAAATGGGCCATATCCGCAACCAGCATGCACTTACTTATGAGCCAGGCAGGTATGCATGAGGAACGTGAACAAACGCACGCATGGCATTCCAATACACGAAAGCTTGCACGCAACATCGGCCGCGTTAATTTCGTTTTGGGGCGCGGCTTCTTCGCATGAATGCGCGAACCGTTTCGCAACGAACGCGCATTTTGTTTCTTTTTTTTATTTTCCTCTCTCTTCTTGTTCGTGCTCGAGCGCGCGCAATACTTACCATATGCATACCAAACGAGGCAACACCTCGCACCGGCAGCCCACCACAGACACACACGCACAAATATTAATAATAAAAAAACAACAACAGAACAGACAGACCGAGAGGGTACGGTTGGAGTACGTGGTCTCGCGTGCTCCCGTGGCCGAAGCAAACATGTAGGTGGTCCTGAGAAGGACCGTTTTGTGTTGCTTGCCTGACCGACCGAGGCTGCGGCGCAGACAGCGGCCGAACTTAGGCGCGCTCGCCACGGATGCGCCGGGCCAGCTGGATGTCCTTCGGCATGATGGTAACGCGCTTGGCGTGGATGGCGCACAGGTTGGTGTCCTCGAAGAGACCGACCAGGTAGGCCTCGCTGGCCTCCTGAAGGGCCATCACAGCCGAACTCTGGAATCGGAGGTCGGTCTTGAAATCCTGAGCGATTTCCCTCACCAAGCGCTGGAACGGCAGCTTGCGGATGAGAAGTTCGGTCGACTTCTGGTAGCGGCGAATTTCACGAAGGGCCACGGTCCCAGGCCTGTAGCGATGCGGTTTCTTAACCCCTCCTGTGGCAGGTGCACTCTTGCGAGCAGCCTTGGTAGCAAGCTGCTTACGCGGAGCCTTCCCACCGGTGCTCTTACGGGCGGTTTGCTTGGTCCTGGCCATGGCGAACGGAGCGAGCGTCCGAAGTCGTCGACTGCCGGAGTGAAAATGACCCCTGCGCCGCGCGCGTCGTGCTTCGCCGCACTACTCTTCTCCTCTCCAAGTCACCCGCCGATTGGCCAGCGCCAGCGCAGCCGTCTCGGGCGGTGCGCACGCCGCCGCCGCCGTTCGCCAGGATGCTGGAGGAGGCACGTTTTCGCGCGGCCGCCCTGTTCGCGGCTAAGGAAAGCACATTCGCAGGCGGTTTAATTGAGTTTAAACACGACAGCATGCCGCGCTGTTCTCTTCCGTTTCAGCCAACACCACAATCTCGCTTATACCGCCGCGCGTCGCGAATTGCCAGTGCCGAGTGTGAGACCACACCACTGATCTCGACAGTGGTTAGCGCTCCACGCCCAACGCCATCGGAGCTGTTATCGCGATCTCCGCGCGACGGAGATGGGTGGCAGGTTTAGGGTACATTACTGCTTGTCCACTGCCTTGATTTGATCATGCTGATGCTCGTTTCACGAACTACAAGTGCGCGCCACGGTGCCTTCTCGAGGGGCAACAACGTCGTGTTTTGGCCGCACTCGGAGGCAAACCGTCTCGCATGTGCAGACATGCCAGTACCGCACTTTGCCGTCCACGCATAGAAGAACGCATGCGCCTCGCAAGATTAACGACAAACTCACGTACGGACTACCAGCACCACTTGAGAGTTGCAGGGAAAACGATGTACTTCCGCTCTAAGAGCGAATTTGGAATACAATATTGACAGGTGTTGAACGCGCGTTAGGAGACATGGGCAACTAATTGGGGCCTCAAAACTATGGACAGGCAAGCGGTACTTCCGTGTGTATGAAGGGTCCTTAAACAATATGTCAAGGTAGCATCAACCAACGCTTCGCAGGCGCGATCCCAAGCGCGGCTTCCCCGTGCCACGCATTCGGCACACAGTTTTCGCACTTGCAAGGGACACCCATGTTTTGACAAACACTCATGAAACGCAACACTTTGCTCTATACAGTGCCTACATTTCGTCAGCTAGCTTTTTCGATTTCATTCACGCACGCAACTTCGCCACAGGATCGACGGCGTTGTTGTCATCTTATAGCGAAGCTCCAGCTCGGCAGCCGCCGGGAGAAATGTATTTCCTCGCCAACTAATGCACCGAATTTGGTGCGCCTAATTGCGTGTAAACGAAGATGTTCAAAGGCCGCGCCTGCAACAGTGCAATTTTCAACTGATGCCGAGCTCTGCCTCTTTCTTAATATTCTTTTTTTTTTATTTTCCCAGTGAGTGTGGAAAACTGTGAAATGGAAGAGAGAAAAAACAGTTCCACTGTGCGCTTGAAGGCTCCGTCACACAGCGATGGAACTGGATTTGGAAATTCTGTTAATTGCACAAGGCGATATGTATAAAGGGAACACAATTTACACGCCTCGATGAGATATACCAGTCATGTGTGAGTATGGCTTTTACAATACCTTCGTAGACGTTACAGGCGTTTTCGGTGGGATAAAAATTTTTAGACAAAACTTCCGTGAGTAGTTGTGTGCAGCTCACACGATCGCGGTACCGCTTTGTATTGTTGAGATATGAAACTTTGTACCTCTTAACCTGCCAGTACTCGAGCATTATGGAAGGAAAAAAAAAAAGAAAAAAGGAACGTCACAGCACCACCAGACATTTCTTTCTCACATGCAACAAGAACCTTGTTTACATGGCTGCAGTAGTTCTCTCATGACAACCCGTTGTTGTCATGAGAGGCGTACACATCACTGTGTACGCCTTGCTTGGTCCTCGGCTATGCCCTTTGCACGCACATGCCAGTGACTTCGCAGTAGTAATCCAAACATAGACAAGCGAAAAGAAATAAACCAATGGTGCCACGCTTCTTCAAAGCAAGGGGCCCGTACATTTTCTCTGACTGTTCCTTCCCCATTTGTTGACTTGTTTGGCCATCACCTCACGTTGCTATTTCCCGGCGGCTTCGTGGGACAAATGTAAAATAATAGGCGCGAGCTTGGCTTTCATTAAGCGCAACACGAATGCGAAATCCGTGCAATGACGACGGCCGGCGTGTGTCAGTTTCTCTTACCTTCGCGTGCCAATACATGTGCCACGAGTGAGGGAGCCGGTTCGAATTCGGAATCTTTCTGTACAGCAGCTTGCACATACACGAAATTCCAGGGATGCAGCGGCAAGAGGTAGTCTTGTGCACTTTGGCGCGTCCATGCCATTACGCAACCGCCTTACAGCGCGTAATACGCCGGACATAAGCTGCCACAAGGACAAATGTTCGTATGTAGGACAGGCGGCTCCCTCTGGCGGCGAAGAGTTCGACAAATACGTGATGCACCGCTCAAATCGCCCATCCCTCTCTCTCTTTTTCCCCAGCTCGCGCGGCGTGTGGCATGCACGGATACGTCGCTCGAAAAAGTTTTGTTTTCTTTAAATACAGCGCATGTCCAGCGCCCGCTTCCTGACCGATCTAAGTATATGGCGCGAACAAGGGTCGCCCAGCATCACCTACACGCACGCATGACGAAAGAGCCAGTCGTATAGAAATAACGAGAGAAAGTGAGTCTGCACTGTGCAAGCATATTTCTGTCTCAGTAAGCACACTTCGCCGCTCTGCTCCTCTATTTTATTTTCCGCTTGTTCTGGTCAACTAAGGAGTGCATTGGCTTGCAAGAAGAGCCACGTAGGCATCGAACCAACTGCTTATCACCTATAGCGCGCTAATAAGAAATCCCACTGTGACCCTGTACACAAGTATCACAAACAACAGCATCAATGAAAACAGCACGCGCCTCGGTGTCCACCGCGCGCACCCTCGTCCGTTTGAATACAACGCAGTGAGCTCGGTTCTAGCGAAAGTTAACTAGCTAATCTCACCTTAGCATTCATTTGCGTCGCTCAAAAGAGTTACACAATTGTGAATCGCACGGTGGTGGCTTGCAACAACCGCAGGCTAGACGAGGGACACGACGGGCGCTCAGCTCGTAGGGCAAGAGGACTGGCTCGTTATTCTTTCTCCGACGCACACACGCAAACCAACGAAGCCATGCGAATTGAGCTAAGACACAGTAGGCTCAATCATTTAACGCTTGCACTGGAAAGAACAAATAAACGCTGCCTGTAGAAAACTCGCTTTCAGCTGTTACACACTGGCCCGTGCCCGGCAATATTTTCCTCGTGCTTTGCTTTGTTGCGTACCCACATGAGCTATCTTTGTCAAATATAAAACTTACCTAACTGAAATGCGCCCGCTGCCGCGCGGCTCGTACTCTTCTCCAAGGGAGTAGAGGAAGCGAGCCACTTCAAAGCGACAAAATGCGCATCGACGAGCTTATGATTACCTCTTGCTTTTAATCATCATTCCACTCTGGTTGCCTCTACCAGGGTCCAACCAAAGGCGACAACTGAGCTGCACGAACGACCGCCACGTCGCAACTCGGACAGACTGACGGCGACTGAAATGGGAGCAACACAGCACACAGTGGCGAGCGCAAATGCAATCGAGCAAAGCTCGCCTTGCGAGGGCGAAAAGCAATGCTACCACGCCTTGCAAATACATGCGGTTGCGCTCGCTCACCTGACCCAAGTTCACCGCGCGTCTCGTGCGGCCGAATGCGAGATAATGGCATGCAAAAGAGGGCTAACGGAGCAGGAGATCGCAAATCCTGCGCGTCACTGCCGAAGCACCAGGTGGGTAGCCCTGAAGAGGGCTGTTGGGTTCTTCAGAGGAGCTGATGCGCTGCTTGCAGACGACGGCGCGCACGCGTGCTGCTTAGCCTCCGAAACCGTAGAGGGTGCGGCCCTGACGCTTGAGGGCATACACCACGTCCATGGCGGTCACGGTCTTGCGCTTGGCGTGCTCAGTGTAGGTGACGGCGTCCCGGATCACGTTCTCGAGGAACACCTTGAGCACACCGCGTGTCTCCTCGTAGATCAGGCCAGAGATACGCTTGACACCACCACGGCGAGCGAGGCGACGGATGGCAGGCTTGGTGATGCCTTGGATGTTGTCACGCAACACCTTACGATGACGCTTCGCGCCACCCTTGCCGAGCCCCTTGCCGCCCTTGCCACGTCCAGACATCTCGGCTGTTGCTGCTGCTTCGAAGCGAGTCAGGAGAGCGAATGCCGAGTCCCTGCGCCGCGACCGAGCGAGGAAGCCGCGCCGCAAAAAAGAGGGCGAGGAGGCGAAACGCGCGCCGATTGGCTCACGGGCAGCGCGGCCTCTCTTCGCGAGTGAGTCGCGGGTGGCTGCACTGAGCCCTTCTTAGGCCACGCACTGAGTTCGAGACAAGTGGCTTCGTAACACAATCGCGGAGCTTACTTTTTTTTTTTTTTTTTCTCATGTTGTTTCTCTTTGGCACCTCTGACTGCTGATGTTCAACCCGCCTCACTTCTTCTTTTGCTCGACGCGCCAAGAGAAAAAAAATAAATAAATAAATGAACGTGTCAACAACGTTATTGTCCTATGCTGCACGCACTCACTGCTCGTGTCGCGCCCCAGGAACAAGTTTATTGTGTTCTCGTAATTATGATTACTCGTTCTGTTCACCGGTAGCTCGGATACGCTTGCAAGTGCACTCTGGTCATTGCCGCAAAGCACACCGTGCGCACAACTTCAAACTCAGCCACGCCAACATCGTTCCCTTGATCACTAGTCGCAAAACAGGGCGCGTTCATGCTCTCTTCGCCTCAGGCGTTTCAAATTTCGCACGCCGGCACCGCTCACTGGTGCCTACACGACCGTCAAATTTCGTCGCGATAGCTTACGTAGCCTCGCAGATAACGTCACCGAAACCAGCGTAAGACGCGCGCGCGAGCCCAATTCAGCATTCTAGGGGACGGAAGAGAGAGAGGGCATTGTTGACGGCGCTCCGACCTCCTCCCTCTCCCGTCGCCCCGTACGAAGGCAGCTATACGCAGGGCGCGCGCGAAACCGCTAGCTATGTAAGTGTGCGGAGAGCTTACATTTGTAATAATTCACTTTTATACTCTGTTTTCTTCACTACCCTTTCTTATCCCTTTCCCCTCACCCGTACAGCGCCGTGAAGGTGCCCTCGCACGAGAGGCAGTAACAGCGCTGTACTTATCTCTTCCTTTTCCCCCTTTTAAAGCCACTCACACATACATTTGTAATAACAGTGTAAAATATCCCTTACGCACTGCTGCTTCGTGAACGTGCTAACCCATTTCCGCTCGCCAGCCACTGCTACAGCGATGCGGCACTGGCATGGCGCGGCTCTGAATTTCAGTCCGGAGCACTGCTGCCTACGTGCGGGCGGCCGCCGAGAGGGCATTCTAGCAGCCATGAAGGCACACCTCAGGACCCGCTTTTAAAAGCGCGTCGAAACAAGAGAAGACATAAAGCGTGAAAAAAACAAAAGAGGGATGAGGGCTGCCTGCTTTTAAAAGTTACGCTACACCAGAATTAAGTAAATGTGCAGCAACGACCGCCTCATCGTCCTAGGTGTGTGAAACACGCGCCGTGGTAATTAGTGCAGGCGAACGTGGCCGCTCGCGCAGAGTCGCCTCACGCGCCCCATCCCATACTTGCTTTGTGCGTGTTGTTGTGCTGAGCCCATGGCTTCCTGTGCGGCTCTGCTACAAAAGTTGTAGCACACGCGCTGTCCGACAGCGCGCGCCGCGTGTTTGTAAACAAGAAGTAGTAGTAAGTGACGTTGAACTGGTAAAAGAAGAGAAGAGTGCAGTACCGCAACAGTCTCTCGCTTAGGAGGTCACCTCAACAGTACTGCACGGGGGAGGGTAAGGCGAATAAAGGAGTGAAGAGAAACAAATACGGGAGAGGACGAGCGTAAGGCCGTGAAGAAAAGAAGCGTGAAACGGCGCCGATGGCCGCGTGGTAAGGTTCGACGACTCAAAGAAATCAATGAGAGCTGGGAAGGCTCTTTTGAGTAAACCCGCAAGACCCCTAGGAAACAGAAAGTCCTCGGGACGGGCTATGGGGAGTCCTGGGCGTCGATTAGGATTTCACGAGCTGAGATATATGCGGCGCAGTCGAGAAGTACGTGTGCGAGAGTTTCATCAACGCCAGCAGTGCAGTTCTGGCAAACGGAACTGAATGGCGAGACATCCGCTGCGCTGTGTTGAAGCAGCCAATGCGGAGTAAAATGGCCCTATCGGCGCGTGAGAGTCCCTTTTTGTGTGTGTGTTGTTGTGCTGAGCGCATGGCGTTCTGTGCGTTTCTGCTACAAATCTTTCAGCGCACGCGCTGTCACAACGAGAACGCAAACAGCGCGCGCCTGGCGTTTGCAAACGAGGAAGCGTCAAACAGAGGGAACGGACGGAATTGTCGAGATTCTCGCTACATCCCAATGCCAATGCAGACACCTTGGGTGGCTCTGAGAAGAGCCGTTGGGTGTTGGCTGCGCGGACGAGCGCTCGGTCGCCTACTTGGAGCTGGTGTACTTGGTGACGGCTTTGGTGCCCTCGGACACGGCGTGTTTGGCCAGCTCACCGGGCAACAGCAGACGCACGGCCGTCTGGATCTCCCGGCTCGTGATGGTCGAGCGCTTGTTGTAGTGAGCCAGACGGGACGACTCCGCGGCGATACGCTCGAAGATGTCGTTCACGAAGCTGTTCATGATAGACATGGCCTTGCTGGAGACTCCAGTGTCCGGGTGCACCTGCTTCAGCACCTTGTAGATATAGATGGAGAAGCTCTCCTTCCTGCGGCGCTTCTTCTTCTTCTTGTCGGTGGCGCGCACGTTCTTCTGCGCCTTGCCGGCCTTCTTCACGGCCTTACCGCTGGGCTGGGGAGGCATCGCGGCAGTGTCAGTAGCCGAACAAACGAGATCGGAATACGCGCGACCGGTCGCGTGCGCCGCGCTTTTATGGCGGGAGGGTGGTGTTGACGGGACCTCGCATTGCCGCGCTCGCCATTGGTCCGCGCGGCTTCTCTCCCTCTCCCTCGTGCTCGCTCGCGCTTTCCTTTGGGACCGGCGGCGGCGAGAGCGGCGAAGGCGCTACGAGCACGGCTCAAATCGCTCACCGATCGCGACTGTGCAAGTCGTTGTTTCGTCCTCAGTCTCAGCAACAGCACCAGCATGTCCGGACGCGGCAAAGGCGGCAAGGCGAAGGGCAAGAGCAAGACGCGTTCCAGCCGCGCGGGTCTCCAGTTCCCCGTGGGCCGTATCCACCGTCTCCTGCGCAAGGGAAACTACGCCGAGCGCGTCGGAGCGGGCGCTCCCGTCTACCTCGCGGCCGTCCTCGAGTACCTGGCTGCCGAAGTGCTCGAGCTCGCTGGCAACGCGGCTCGTGACAACAAGAAGACCAGGATCATCCCCCGCCACCTGCAGCTCGCCATCCGCAACGACGAGGAGCTGAACAAGCTGCTCTCCGGCGTGACGATCGCGCAGGGCGGCGTCTTGCCCAACATCCAAGCTGTGCTTCTCCCAAAGAAGACCGAGAAGAAGGCGTAAGCGAGCTCCCAGCCGCCGGACTACAGTCGCGCTCGTCGCACAACCCAACGGTCCTTGTCAGGACCACCGAAATGCGTGTGACGGCAGGGTTTTGCTTGGCAATCCCGTTCTCTGCGCCCGTTTCCCTCTGTTTGAATTATCGCAACCGTGCCCACTCTTGAACTGACGCTGCTGCTGCTGCTAGCTAGCTGGCATGTCAGTGCACGAATGTAGATAGAAAGCGAGCTTCAGGGTGTCCGGGGGCGCACAGGCACGAGCCTCACTGCAATTCGCGTAGTGGACTGTGATATGGGCCCTTAAAAACAAACAACAAATGGGCCATATCCGCAACCAGCATGCACTTACTTATGAGCCAGGCAGGTATGCATGAGGAACGTGAACAAACGCACGCATGGCATTCCAATACACGAAAGCTTGCACGCAACATCGGCCGCGTTAATTTCGTTTTGGGGCGCGGCTTCTTCGCATGAATGCGCGAACCGTTTCGCAACGAACGCGCATTTTGTTTCTTTTTTTTATTTTCCTCTCTCTTCTTGTTCGTGCTCGAGCGCGCGCAATACTTACCATATGCATACCAAACGAGGCAACACCTCGCACCGGCAGCCCACCACAGACACACACGCACAAATATTAATAATAAAAAAACAACAGACAACAGACAGACCGAGAGGGTACGGTTGGAGTACGTGGTCTCGCGTGCTCCCGTGGCCGAAGCAAACATGTAGGTGGTCCTGAGAAGGACCGTTTTGTGTTGCTTGCCTGACCGACCGAGGCTGCGGCGCAGACAGCGGCCGAACTTAGGCGCGCTCGCCACGGATGCGCCGGGCCAGCTGGATGTCCTTCGGCATGATGGTAACGCGCTTGGCGTGGATGGCGCACAGGTTGGTGTCCTCGAAGAGACCGACCAGGTAGGCCTCGCTGGCCTCCTGAAGGGCCATCACAGCCGAACTCTGGAATCGGAGGTCGGTCTTGAAATCCTGAGCGATTTCCCTCACCAAGCGCTGGAACGGCAGCTTGCGGATGAGAAGTTCGGTCGACTTCTGGTAGCGGCGAATTTCACGAAGGGCCACGGTCCCAGGCCTGTAGCGATGCGGTTTCTTAACCCCTCCTGTGGCAGGTGCACTCTTGCGAGCAGCCTTGGTAGCAAGCTGCTTACGCGGAGCCTTCCCACCGGTGCTCTTACGGGCGGTTTGCTTGGTCCTGGCCATGGCGAACGGAGCGAGCGTCCGAAGTCGTCGACTGCCGGAGTGAAAATGACCCCTGCGCCGCGCGCGTCGTGCTTCGCCGCACTACTCTTCTCCTCTCCAAGTCACCCGCCGATTGGCCAGCGCCAGCGCAGCCGTCTCGGGCGGTGCGCACGCCGCCGCCGTTCGCCAGGATGCTGGAGGAGGCACGTTTTCGCGCGGCCGCCCTGTTCGCGGCTAAGGAAAGCACATTCGCAGGCGGTTTAATTGAGTTTAAACACGACAGCATGCCGCGCTGTTCTCTTCCGTTTCAGCCAACACCACAATCTCGCTTATACCGCCGCGCGTCGCGAATTGCCAGTGCCGAGTGTGAGACCACACCACTGATCTCGACAGTGGTTAGCGCTCCACGCCCAACGCCATCGGAGCTGTTATCGCGATCTCCGCGCGACGGAGATGGGTGGCAGGTTTAGGGTACATTACTGCTTGTCCACTGCCTTGATTTGATCATGCTGATGCTCGTTTCACGAACTACAAGTGCGCGCCACGGTGCCTTCTCGAGGGGCAACAACGTCGTGTTTTGGCCGCACTCGGAGGCAAACCGTCTCGCATGTGCAGACATGCCAGTACCGCACTTTGCCGTCCACGCATAGAAGAACGCATGCGCCTCGCAAGATTAACGACAAACTCACGTACGGACTACCAGCACCACTTGAGAGTTGCAGGGAAAACGATGTACTTCCGCTCTAAGAGCGAATTTGGAATACAATATTGACAGGTGTTGAACGCGCGTTAGGAGACATGGGCAACTAATTGGGGCCTCAAAACTATGGACAGGCAAGCGGTACTTCCGTGTGTATGAAGGGTCCTTAAACAATATGTCAAGGTAGCATCAACCAACGCTTCGCAGGCGCGATCCCAAGCGCGGCTTCCCCGTGCCACGCATTCGGCACACAGTTTTCGCACTTGCAAGGGACACCCATGTTTTGACAAACACTCATGAAACGCAACACTTTGCTCTATACAGTGCCTACATTTCGTCAGCTAGCTTTTTCGATTTCATTCACGCACGCAACTTCGCCACAGGATCGACGGCGTTGTTGTCATCTTATAGCGAAGCTCCAGCTCGGCAGCCGCCGGGAGAAATGTATTTCCTCGCCAACTAATGCACCGAATTTGGTGCGCCTAATTGCGTGTAAACGAAGATGTTCAAAGGCCGCGCCTGCAACAGTGCAATTTTCAACTGATGCCGAGCTCTGCCTCTTTCTTAATATTCTTTTTTTTTTATTTTCTCAGTGAGTGTGGAAAACTGTGAAATGGAAGAGAGAAAAAACAGTTCCACTGTGCGCTTGAAGGCTCCGTCACACAGCGATGGAACTGGATTTGGAAATTCTGTTAATTGCACAAGGCGATATGTATAAAGGGAACACAATTTACACGCCTCGATGAGATATACCAGTCATGTGTGAGTATGGCTTTTACAATACCTTCGTAGACGTTACAGGCGTTTTCGGTGGGATAAAAATTTTTAGACAAAACTTCCGTGAGTAGTTGTGTGCAGCTCACACGATCGCGGTACCGCTTTGTATTGTTGAGATATGAAACTTTGTACCTCTTAACCTGCCAGTACTCGAGCATTATGGAAGGAAAAAAAAAAAGAAAAAAGGAACGTCACAGCACCACCAGACATTTCTTTCTCACATGCAACAAGAACCTTGTTTACATGGCTGCAGTAGTTCTCTCATGACAACCCGTTGTTGTCATGAGGCGTACACATCACTGTGTACGCCTTGCTTGGTCCTCGGCTATGCCCTTTGCACGCACATGCCAGTGACTTCGCAGTAGTAATCCAAACATAGACAAGCGAAAAGAAATAAACCAATGGTGCCACGCTTCTTCAAAGCAAGGGGCCCGTACATTTTCTCTGACTGTTCCTTCCCCATTTGTTGACTTGTTTGGCCATCACCTCACGTTGCTATTTCCCGGCGGCTTCGTGGGACAAATGTAAAATAATAGGCGCGAGCTTGGCTTTCATTAAGCGCAACACGAATGCGAAATCCGTGCAATGACGACGGCCGGCGTGTGTCAGTTTCTCTTACCTTCGCGTGCCAATACATGTGCCACGAGTGAGGGAGCCGGTTCGAATTCGGAATCTTTCTGTACAGCAGCTTGCACATACACGAAATTCCAGGGATGCAGCGGCAAGAGGTAGTCTTGTGCACTTTGGCGCGTCCATGCCATTACGCAACCGCCTTACAGCGCGTAATACGCCGGACATAAGCTGCCACAAGGACAAATGTTCGTATGTAGGACAGGCGGCTCCCTCTGGCGGCGAAGAGTTCGACAAATACGTGATGCACCGCTCAAATCGCCCATCCCTCTCTCTCTTTTTCCCCAGCTCGCGCGGCGTGTGGCATGCACGGATACGTCGCTCGAAAAAGTTTTGTTTTCTTTAAATACAGCGCATGTCCAGCGCCCGCTTCCTGACCGATCTAAGTATATGGCGCGAACAAGGGTCGCCCAGCATCACCTACACGCACGCATGACGAAAGAGCCAGTCGTATAGAAATAACGAGAGAAAGTGAGTCTGCACTGTGCAAGCATATTTCTGTCTCAGTAAGCACACTTCGCCGCTCTGCTCCTCTATTTTATTTTCCGCTTGTTCTGGTCAACTAAGGAGTGCATTGGCTTGCAAGAAGAGCCACGTAGGCATCGAACCAACTGCTTATCACCTATAGCGCGCTAATAAGAAATCCCACTGTGACCCTGTACACAAGTATCACAAACAACAGCATCAATGAAAACAGCACGCG
>NW_027225880.1:0-43394 GCF_038994185.2 Dermacentor albipictus | reverse complement strand
AATGCCGCTCTTTTTAGAACCCGCACATGGATTTGTGCCAAAACGCGTTTTAAGCATGAATATGACACTTTTGGTAGACGAGTATGCAGTTTTCTGCAAAACTACACGATATGCATGCAAATGGTGCTTTTGGCAGAACGCGCGTGTGGATTTCTACCAAACGACGTGAAAAGCATGCCAATGCTGCTCTTTTTAGCACCCGCACATGGATTTGTGCCAAAACGCGTTTTAAGCATGAATACGCAACTTTTGGTAGACGAGGATGCAGTTTTCTGCACAACCACACGATATGCATGCAAATTGTGCTTTTGGCAGAAGGCCCATGTGGATTTCTACCAAACGACGTGAAAAGCATGCCAATGCTGCTCTTTTTACAACCCGCACATGGATTTGTGCCAAAACGCGTTTTAAGCGTGAATATGACACTTTTGGTAGACGAGGATGCAGTTTTCTGCAAAACCACACGATATGCATGGAAATGGTGCTTTTGGGAGAACGCGCGTGTGGATTTCTACCAAACGACGTGAAAAGCATGCCAATGCTGCTCTTTTGAGAACCCGCACATGGATTTGTGCCAAAACGCGTTTTAAGCATGAATATGACACTTTTGGTAGACGAGGATGCAGTTTTCTGCAAAACCACACGATATGCATGCAAATGGTGCTTTTGGCAGAACGCGCGTGTGGATTTCTACCAAACGACGTGAAATGCATGCCAATGCTGCTCTTTTTAGAACCCGCACATGGATTTGTGCCAAAACGCGTTTTAAGCATGAATATGACACTTTTGGTAGACGAGGATGCAGTTTTCTGCAAAACCACACGATATGGATGCAAATGGTGCTTTTGGCAGAACGCGCGTGTGGATTTCTACCAAACGACGTGAAAAGCATGCCAATGCTGCTCTTTTTAGAACCCGCACATGGATTTGTGCCAAAACGCGTTTTAAGCATGATTATGAGTACTTTTGGTAGACGAGTATGCAGTTTTCTGCAAAACCACACGATATGCATGCAAATGGTGCGTTTGGCAGAACGCGCGTGTGGATTTCTACCAAACGACGTGAAAAGCATGCGAATGCTGCTCTTTTTAGCACCCGCACATGGATTTGTGCCAAAACGCGTTTTAAGCATGAATACGCAACTTTTGGTAGACGAGGATGCAGTTTTCTGCAAAACCACACGATATGCATGCAAATGACGCTTTTGGCAGAACGCGCGTGTGGATTTCTACCAAACGACGTGACAAGCATGCCAATGCTGCTCTTTTTAGAACCCGCACATGGATTTGTGCCAAAACGCGTTTTAAGCATGAATATGCAACTTTTGGTAGACGAGGATGCAGTTTTCTGCAAAACCACACGATATGCATGCAAATGGTGCTTTTGGCAGAACGCGCGTGTGGATTTCTACCAAACGACGTGAAAAGCATGCCAATGCTGCTCTTTTTAGAACCCGCACATGGATTTGTGCCAAAACGCGTTTTAAGCATGAATATGACACTTTTGGTAGACGAGTATGCAGTTTTCTGCACAACCACACGATATGCATGCAAATGGTACTTTTGGCAGAACGCCCGTGTGGATTTCTACCAAACGACGTGAAAAGCATGCCAATGCTGCTCCTTTTAGAACCCGCACATGGATTTGTGCCAAAACCCGTTTTAAGCATGAATATCACACTTTTGGTAGACGAGTATGCAGTTTTCTGCAAAACTACACGATATGCATGCAAATGGTGCTTTTGGCAGAACGCGCGTGTGGATTTCTACCAAACGACGTGAAAAGCATGCCAATGCTGCTCTTTTTAGAACCCGCACATGGATTTGTGCCAAAACGCGTTTTAAGCATGAATATGACACTTTTGGTAGACGAGTATGCAGTTTTCTGCAAAACTACACGATATGCATGCAAATGGTGCTTTTGGCAGAACGCGCGTGTGGATTTCTACCAAACGACGTGAAAAGCATGCCAATGCTGCTCTTTTTAGCACCCGCACATGGATTTGTGCCAAAACGCGTTTTAAGCATGAATATGACACTTTTGGTAGACGAGTATGCAGTTTTCTGCACAACCACACGATATGCATGCAAATGGTGCTTTTGGCAGAACGCCCGTGTGGATTTCTACCAAACGACGTGAAAAGCATGCCAATGCTGCTCTTTTTAGCACCCGCACATGGATTTGTGCCAAAACGCGTTTTAAGCATGAATGCGCAACTTTTGGTAGACGAGGATGCAGTTTTCTGCAAAACCACACGATATGCATGCAAATGGTGCTTTTGGCAGAACGCGCGTGTGGATTTCTACCAAACGACGTGAAAAGCATGCCAATGCCGCTCTTTTTAGAACCCGCACATGGATTTGTGCCAAAACGCGTTTTAAGCATGAATATGACACTTTTGGTAGACGAGTATGCAGTTTTCTGCAAAACTACACGATATGCATGCAAATGGTGCTTTTGGCAGAACGCGCGTGTGGATTTCTACCAAACGACGTGAAAAGCATGCCAATGCTGCTCTTTTTAGCACCCGCACATGGATTTGTGCCAAAACGCGTTTTAAGCATGAATACGCAACTTTTGGTAGACGAGGATGCAGTTTTCTGCACAACCACACGATATGCATGCAAATTGTGCTTTTGGCAGAAGGCCCATGTGGATTTCTACCAAACGACGTGAAAAGCATGCCAATGCTGCTCTTTTTACAACCCGCACATGGATTTGTGCCAAAACGCGTTTTAAGCGTGAATATGACACTTTTGGTAGACGAGGATGCAGTTTTCTGCAAAACCACACGATATGCATGCAAATGGTGCTTTTGGGAGAACGCGCGTGTGGATTTCTACCAAACGACGTGAAAAGCATGCCAATGCTGCTCTTTTGAGAACCCGCACATGGATTTGTGCCAAAACGCGTTTTAAGCATGAATATGACACTTTTGGTAGACGAGGATGCAGTTTTCTGCAAAACCACACGATATGCATGCAAATGGTGCTTTTGGCAGAACGCGCGTGTGGATTTCTACCAAACGACGTGAAATGCATGCCAATGCTGCTCTTTTGAGAACCCGCACATGGATTTGTGCCAAAACGCGTTTTAAGCATGAATATGACACTTTTGGTAGACGAGGATGCAGTTTTCTGCAAAACCACACGATATGCATGCAAATGGTGCTTTTGGCAGAACGCGCGTGTGGATTTCTACCAAACGACGTGAAAAGCATGCCAATGCTGCTCTTTTGAGAACCCGCACATGGATTTGTGCCAAAACGCGTTTTAAGCATGATTATGAGTACTTTTGGTAGACGAGTATGCAGTTTTCTGCAAAACCACACGATATGCATGCAAATGGTGCTTTTGGCAGAACGCGCGTGTGGATTTCTACCAAACGACGTGAAAAGCATGCGAATGCTGCTCTTTTTAGCACCCGCACATGGATTTGTGCCAAAACGCGTTTTAAGCATGAATACGCAACTTTTGGTAGACGAGGATGCAGTTTTCTGCAAAACCACACGATATGCATGCAAATGACGCTTTTGGCAGAACGCGCGTGTGGATTTCTACCAAACGACGTGACAAGCATGCCAATGCTGCTCTTTTTAGAACCCGCACATGGATTTGTGCCAAAACGCGTTTTAAGCATGAATATGCAACTTTTGGTAGACGAGGATGCAGTTTTCTGCAAAACCACACGATATGCATGCAAATGGTGCTTTTGGCAGAACGCGCGTGTGGATTTCTACCAAACGACGTGAAAAGCATGCCAATGCTGCTCTTTTTAGAACCCGCACATCGATTTGTGGCAAAACGCGTTTTAAGCATGAATATGACACTTTTGGTAGACGAGTATGCAGTTTTCTGCACAACCACACAATATGCATGCAAATGGTGCTTTTGGCAGAACGCCCGTGTGGATTTCTATCAAACGACGTGAAAAGCATGCCAATGCTGCTCTTTTTAGCACCCGCACATGGATTTGTGCCAAAACGCGTTTTAAGCATGAATACGCAACTTTTGGTAGACGAGGATGCAGTTTTCTGCAAAACCACACGATATGCATGCAAATGGTGCTTTTGGCAGAACGCGCGTGTGGATTTCTACCAAACGACGTGAAAAGCATGCCAATGCTGCTCTTTTTAGAACCCGCACATGGATTTGTGCCAAAACGCGTTTTAAGCATGAATATGACACTTTCGGTAGACGAGTATGCAGTTTTCTGCAAAACTACACGATATGCATGCAAATGGTGCTTTTGGCAGAACGCGCGTGTGGATTTCTACCAAACGACGTGAAAAGCATGCCAATGCTGCTCTTTTTAGCACCCGCACATGGATTTGTGCCAAAACGCGTTTTAAGCATGAATACGCAACTTTTGGTAGAAGAGGATGCAGTTTTCTGCAAAACCACACGATATGCCCGCAAATGACGCTTTTGGCAGAACGCGCGTGTGGATTTCTACCAAACGACGTGAAAAGCATGCCGATGCTGCTCATGTTAGCACCCGCACATGGATTTGTGCCAAAACGCGTTTTAAGCATGAATATGACACTTTTGGTAGACGAGGATGCAGTTTTCTGCAAAACCACACCATATGCATGCAAATGGTGCTTTTGGCAGAACGCGCGTGCGGATTTCTACCAAACGACGTGAAAAGCGTGCCAATGCTGTTCTTTTTAGAACCCGCACATGGATTTGTGCCAAAATGCGTTTTAAGCATGAATATGACACTTTTGGTAGACGAGAATGCAGTTTTCTGCAGAACCACACGATATTCATGCAAATGGTGCTTTTGGCAGAACGCGCGTGTGGATTTCTACCAAACGACGTGAAAAGCATGCCAATGCTGCTCTTTTTAGAACCCGCACATGGATTTGTGCCAAAACGCGTTTTAAGCATGAATATGACACTTTTGGTAGACGAGGATGCAGTTTTCTGCAAACCCACACGATATGCATGCAAATGGTGCTTTTGGCAGAACGCGCATGTGGATTTCTACCAAACGACGTGAAAAGCATGCCAATGCTGCTCTTTTTAGAACCCGCACATGGATTTGTGCCAAAACCCGTTTTAAGCATGAATATGACACTTTTGGTAGACGAGTATGCAGTTTTCTGCAAAACTACACGATATGCATGCAAATGGTGCTTTTGGCAGAACGCGCGTGTGGATTTCTACCAAACGACGTGAAAAGCATGCCAATGCTGCTCTTTTTAGAACCCGCACATGGATTTGTGCCAAAACGCGTTTTAAGCATGAATATGACACTTTTGGTAGACGAGTATGCAGTTTTCTGCACAACCACACGATATGCATGCAAATGGTGCTTTTGGCAGAACGCCCGTGTGGATTTCTACCAAACGACGTGAAAAGCATGCCAATGCTGCTCCTTTTAGAACCCGCACATGGATTTGTGCCAAAACCCGTTTTAAGCATGAATATCACACTTTTGGTAGACGAGGATGCAGTTTTCTGCAAAACCACACGATATGCATGCAAATGGTGCTTTTGGCAGAACGCGCGTGTGGATTTCTACCAAACGACGTGAAAAGCATGCCAATGCAGCTCTTTTTAGAACCCGCACATGGATTTGTGCCAAAACGCGTTTTAAGCATGAATATGACACTTTTGGTAGACGAGGATGCAGTTTTCTGCAAAACCACACGATATGCATGCAAATGGTGCTGTTGGCAGAACGCGCGTGTGGATTTCTACCAAACGACGTGAAAAGCATGCCAATGCTGCTCTTTTTAGACCCCGCACATGGATTTTTGCCAAAACGCGTTTTAAGCATGAATATGACACTTTTGGTAGACGAGTATGCAGTTTTCTGCAAAACTACACGATATGCATGCAAATGGTGCTTTTGGCAGAACGCGCGTGTGGATTTCTACCAAACGACGTGAAAAGCATGCCAATGCTGCTCTTTTTAGCACCCGCACATGGATTTGTGCCAAAACGCGTTTTAAGCATGAATACGCAACTTTTGGTAGACGAGGATGCAGTTTTCTGCAAAACCACACGATATGCATGCAAATGACGCTTTTGGCAGAACGCGCGTGTGGATTTCTACCAAACGACGTGAAAAGCATGCCAATGCTGCTCTTTTTAGCACCCGCACATGGATTTCTGCCAAAACGCGTTTTAGGCATGAATATGCAACTTTTGGTAGACGAGGATGCAGTTTTCTGCAAAACCACACGATATGCATGCAAATGGTGCTTTTGGCAGAACGCGCGGGTGGATTTCTACCAAACGACGTGAAAAGCATGCCAATGCTGCTCTTTTTAGAACCCGCACATGGATTTGTGCCAAAACCCGTTTTAAGCATGAATATGACACTTTTGGTAGACGAGGATGCAGTTTTCTGCAAAACCACACGATATGCATGCAAATGGTGCTTTTGGCAGAACGCGCGTGTGGATTTCTACCAAACGACGTGAAAAGCATGCCAATGCAGCTCTTTTTACAACCCGCACATGGATTTGTGCCAAAACGCGTTTTTAAGCGTGAATATGACACTTTTGGTAGACGAGGATGCAGTTTTCTGCAAAACCACACGATATGCATGCAAATGGTGCTTTTGGCAGAACGCGCGTGTGGATTTCTACCAAACGACGTGAAAAGCATGCCAATGCTGCTCTTTTTAGAACCCGCACACGGATTTGTGCCAAAACGCGTTTTAAGCATGAATATGACACTTTTGGTAGACGAGTATGCAGTTTTCTGCAAAACTACACGATATGCATGCAAATGGTGCTTTTGGCAGAACGCGCGTGTGGATTTCTACCAAACGACGTGAAAAGCATGCCAATGCCGCTCTTTTTAGAACCCGCACATGGATTTGTGCCAAAACGCGTTTTAAGCATGAATATGACACTTTTGGTAGACGAGTATGCAGTTTTCTGCAAAACTACACGATATGCATGCAAATGACGCTTTTGGCAGAACGCGCGTGTGGATTTCTACTAAACGACGTGACAAGCATGCCAATGCTGCTCTTTTTAGAACCCGCACATGGATTTGTGCCAAAACGCGTTTTAAGCATGAATAAGACACTTTTGGTAGACGAGGATGCAGTTTTCTGCAAAACCACACGATATGCATGCAAATGACGCTTTTGGCAGAACGCGCGTGTGGATTTCTACCAAACGACGTGAAAAGCATGCCAATGCTGCTCTTTTTAGCACCCGCACATGGATTTCTGCCAAAACGCGTTTTAAGCATGAATATGACACTTTTGGTAGACGAGGATGCAGTTTTCTGCAAAACCACACGATATGCATGCAAATGGTGCTTTTGGCAGAATGCGCGTGTGGATTTCTACCAAACGACGTGAAAAGCATGCCAATGCTGCTCTTTTTAGAACCCGCACATGGATTTGTGCCAAAACGCGTTTTAAGCATGAATATCACACTTTTGGTAGACGAGGATGCAGTTTTCTGCAAAACCACACGATATGCATGCAAATGGTGCTTTTGGCAGAACGCGCGTGTGGATTTCTACCAAACGACGTGAAAAGCATGCCAATGCAGCTCTTTTTAGAACCCGCACATGGATTTGTGCCAAAACGCGTTTTAAGCATGAATATGACACTTTTGGTAGACGAGTATGCAGTTTTCTGCAAAACTACACGATATGCATGCAAATGACGCTTTTGGCAGAACGCGCGTGTGGATTTCTACTAAACGACGTGACAAGCATGCCAATGCTGCTCTTTTTAGAACCCGCACATGGATTTGTGCCAAAACGCGTTTTAAGCATGAATAAGACACTTTTGGTAGACGAGGATGCAGTTTTCTGCAAAACCACACGATATGCATGCAAATGACGCTTTTGGCAGAACGCGCGTGTGGATTTCTACCAAACGACGTGAAAAGCATGCCAATGCTGCTCTTTTTAGCACCCGCACATGGATTTCTGCCAAAACGCGTTTTAAGCATGAATATGACACTTTTGGTAGACGAGGATGCAGTTTTCTGCAAAACCACACGATATGCATGCAAATGGTGCTTTTGGCAGAATGCGCGTGTGGATTTCTACCAAACGACGTGAAAAGCATGCCAATGCTGCTCTTTTTAGAACCCGCACATGGATTTGTGCCAAAACGCGTTTTAAGCATGAATATCACACTTTTGGTAGACGAGGATGCAGTTTTCTGCAAAACCACACGATATGCATGCAAATGGTGCTTTTGGCAGAACGCGCGTGTGGATTTCTACCAAACGACGTGAAAAGCATGCCAATGCAGCTCTTTTTAGAACCCGCACATGGATTTGTGCCAAAATGCGTTTTAAGCATGAATATGACACTTTTGGTAGACGAGGATGCAGTTTTCTGCAAAACCACACGATATGCATGCAAATGGTGCTTTTGGCAGAACGCGCGTGTGGATTTCTACCAAACGACGTGAAAAGCATGCCAATGCTGCTCTTTTTAGAACCCGCACATGGATTTGTGCCAAAACGCGTTTTAAGCATGATTATGACACTTTTGGTAGACGAGTATGCAGTTTTCTGCAAAACCACACGATATGCTTGCAAATGGTGCTTTTGGCAGAACGCGCGTGTGGATTTCTACCAAACGACGTGAAAAGCATGCGAATGCTGCTCTTTTTAGCACCCGCACATGGATTTGCGCCAAAACGCGTTTTAAGCATGAATACGCAACTTTTGGTAGACGAGGATGCAGTTTTCTGCAAAACCACATGATATGCATGCAAATGACGCTTTTGGCAGAACGCGCGGGTGGATTTCTACCAAACGACGTGACAAGCATGCCAATGCTGCTCTTTTTAGAACCCGCACATGGATTTGTGCCAAAACGCGTTTTAAGCATGAATAAGACACTTTTGGTAGACGAGGATGCAGTTTTCTGCAAAACCACACGATATGCATGCAAATGACGCTTTTGGCAGAACGCGCGTGTGGATTTCTACCAAACGACGTGAAAAGCATGCCAATGCTGCTCTTTTTAGCACCCGCACATGGATTTCTGCCAAAACGCGTTTTAAGCATGAATATGCAACTTTTGGTAGACGAGGATGCAGTTTTCTGCAAAACCACACGATATGCATGCAAATGGTGCTTTTGGCAGAACGCGCGTTTGGATTTCTACCAACGACGTGAAAAGCATGCCAATGCTGCTCTTTTTAGAACCCGCACATGGATTTGTGCCAAAACGCGTTTTAAGCATGAATACGCAACTTTTGGTAGACGAGGATGCAGTTTTCTGCAAAACCACACGATATGCATGCAAATGACGCTTTTGGCAGAACGCGCGTGTGGATTTCTACCAAACGACGTGAAAAGCATGCCAATGCTGCTCTTTTTAGCACCCGCACATGGATTTGTGCCAAAACGCGTTTTAAGCATGAATATGCAAATTTGGTAGACGAGGATGCAGTTTTCTGCAAAACCACACGATATGCATGCAAATGGTGCTTTTGGCAGAACGCGCGTGTGGATTTCTACCAAACGACGTGAAAAGCATGCCAATGCTGCTCTTTTTAGAACCCGCACATCGATTTGTGCCAAAACGCGTTTTAAGCATGAATATGACACTTTTGGTAGACGAGTATGCAGTTTTCTGCACAACCACACGATATGCATGCAAATGGTGCTTTTGGCAGAACGCCCGTGTGGATTTCTACCAAACGACGTGAAAAGCATGCCAATGCTGCTCTTTTTAGCACCCGCACATGGATTTGTGCCAAAATGCGTTTTAAGCATGAATGCGCAACTTTTGGTAGACGAGGATGCAGTTTTCTGCAAAACCACACGATATGCATGCAAATGGTGCTTTTGGCAGAACGCGCGTGTGGATTTCTACCAAACGACGTGAAAAGCATGCCAATGCTGCTCTTTTTAGCACCCGCACATGGATTTGTGCCAAAACGCGTTTTAAGCATGAATGCGCAACTTTTGGTAGACGAGGATGCAGTTTTCTGCAAAACCACACGATATGCATGCAAATGGTGCTTTTGGCAGAACGCGCGTGTGGATTTCTACCAAACGACGTGAAAAGCATGCCAATGCCGCTCTTTTTAGAACCCGCACATGGATTTGTGCCAAAACGCGTTTTAAGCATGAATATGACACTTTTGGTAGACGAGTATGCAGTTTTCTGCAAAACTACACGATATGCATGCAAATGGTGCTTTTGGCAGAACGCGCGTGTGGATTTCTACCAAACGACGTGAAAAGCATGCCAATGCTGCTCTTTTTAGCACCCGCACATGGATTTGTGCCAAAACGCGTTTTAAGCATGAATACGCAACTTTTGGTAGACGAGGATGCAGTTTTCTGCACAACCACACGATATGCATGCAAATTGTGCTTTTGGCAGAAGGCCCATGTGGATTTCTACCAAACGACGTGAAAAGCATGCCAATGCTGCTCTTTTTACAACCCGCACATGGATTTGTGCCAAAACGCGTTTTAGGCGTGAATATGACACCTTTGGTAGACGAGGATGCAGTTTTCTGCAAAACCACACGATATGCATGCAAATGGTGCTTTTGGGAGAACGCGCGTGTGGATTTCTACCAAACGACGTGAAAAGCATGCCAATGCTGCTCTTTTGAGAACCCGCACATGGATTTGTGCCAAAACGCGTTTTAAGCATGAATATGACACTTTTGGTAGACGAGGATGCAGTTTTCTGCAAAACCACACGATATGCATGCAAATGGTGCTTTTGGCAGAACGCGCGTGTGGATTTCTACCAAACGACGTGAAATGCATGCCAATGCTGCTCTTTTTAGAACCCGCACATGGATTTGTGCCAAAACGCGTTTTAAGCATGAATATGACACTTTTGGTAGACGAGGATGCAGTTTTCTGCAAAACCACACGATATGCATGCAAATGACGCTTTTGGCAGAACGCGCGTGTGGATTTCTACCAAACGACGTGAAAAGCATGCCAATGCTGCTCTTTTTAGCACCCGCACATGGATTTCTGCCAAAACGCGTTTTAAGCATGAATATGCAACTTTTGGTAGACGAGGATGCAGTTTTCTGCAAAACCACACGATATGCATGCAAATGGTGCTTTTGGCAGAACGCGCGTGTGGATTTCTACCAAACGACGTGAAAAGCATGCCAATGCTGCTCTTTTTAGAACCCGCACATGGATTTGTGCCAAAACGCGTTTTAAGCATGAATACGCAACTTTTGGTAGACGAGGATGCAGTTTTCTGCAAAACCACACGATATGCATGCAAATGACGCTTTTGGCAGAACGCGCGTGTGGATTTCTACCAAACGACGTGAAAAGCATGCCAATGCTGCTCTTTTTAGCACCCGCACATGGATTTCTGCCAAAACGCGTTTTAAGCATGAATATGCAACTTTTGGTAGACGAGGATGCAGTTTTCTGCAAAACCACACGATATGCATGCAAATGGTGCTTTTGGCAGAACGCGCGTGTGGATTTCTACCAAACGACGTGAAAAGCATGCCAATGCTGCTCTTTTTAGAACCCGCACATCGATTTGTGCCAAAACGCGTTTTAAGCATGAATATGACACTTTTGGTAGACGAGTATGCAGTTTTCTGCACAACCACACGATATGCATGCAAATGGTGCTTTTGGCAGAACGCCCGTGTGGATTTCTACCAAACGACGTGAAAAGCATGCCAATGCTGCTCTTTTTAGCACCCGCACATGGATTTGTGCCAAAATGCGTTTTAAGCATGAATGCGCAACTTTTGGTAGACGAGGATGCAGTTTTCTGCAAAACCACACGATATGCATGCAAATGGTGCTTTTGGCAGAACGCGCGTGTGGATTTCTACCAAACGACGTGAAAAGCATGCCAATGCTGCTCTTTTTAGCACCCGCACATGGATTTGTGCCAAAACGCGTTTTAAGCATGAATGCGCAACTTTTGGTAGACGAGGATGCAGTTTTCTGCAAAACCACACGATATGCATGCAAATGGTGCTTTTGGCAGAACGCGCGTGTGGATTTTTACCAAACGACGTGAAAACCATGCCAATGCCGCTCTTTTTAGAACCCGCACATGGATTTGTGCCAAAACGCGTTTTAAGCATGAATATGACACTTTTGGTAGACGAGTATGCAGTTTTCTGCAAAACTACACGATATGCATGCAAATGGTGCTTTTGGCAGAACGCGCGTGTGGATTTCTACCAAACGACGTGAAAAGCATGCCAATGCTGCTCTTTTTAGCACCCGCACATGGATTTGTGCCAAAACGCGTTTTAAGCATGAATACGCAACTTTTGGTAGACGAGGATGCAGTTTTCTGCACAACCACACGATATGCATGCAAATTGTGCTTTTGGCAGAAGGCCCATGTGGATTTCTACCAAACGACGTGAAAAGCATGCCAATGCTGCTCTTTTTACAACCCGCACATGGATTTGTGCCAAAACGCGTTTTAAGCGTGAATATGACACTTTTGGTAGACGAGGATGCAGTTTTCTGCAAAACCACACGATATGCATGCAAATGGTGCTTTTGGGAGAACGCGCGTGTGGATTTCTACCAAACGACGTGAAAAGCATGCCAATGCTGCTCTTTTGAGAACCCGCACATGGATTTGTGCCAAAACGCGTTTTAAGCATGAATATGACACTTTTGGTAGACGAGGATGCAGTTTTCTGCAAAACCACACGATATGCATGCAAATGGTGCTTTTGGCAGAACGCGCGTGTGGATTTCTACCAAACGACGTGAAAAGCATGCCAATGCTGCTCTTTTTAGCACCCGCACATGGATTTGTGCCAAAACGCGTTTTAAGCATGAATACGCAACTTTTGGTAGACGAGGATGCAGTTTTCTGCACAACCACACGATATGCATGCAAATTGTGCTTTTGGCAGAAGGCCCATGTGGATTTCTACCAAACGACGTGAAAAGCATGCCAATGCTGCTCTTTTTACAACCCGCACATGGATTTGTGCCAAAACGCGTTTTAAGCGTGAATATGACACTTTTGGTAGACGAGGATGCAGTTTTCTGCAAAACCACACGATATGCATGCAAATGGTGCTTTTGGGAGAACGCGCGTGTGGATTTCTACCAAACGACGTGAAAAGCATGCCAATGCTGCTCTTTTGAGAACCCGCACATGGATTTGTGCCAAAACGCGTTTTAAGCATGAATATGACACTTTTGGTAGACGAGGATGCAGTTTTCTGCAAAACCACACGATATGCATGCAAATTGTGCTTTTGGCAGAAGGCCCATGTGGATTTCTACCAAACCACGTGAAAAGCATGCCAATGCTGCTCTTTTTACAACCCGCACATGGATTTGTGCCAAAACGCGTTTTAAGCGTGAATATGACACTTTTGGTAGACGAGGATGCAGTTTTCTGCAAAACCACACGATATGCATGCAAATGGTGCTTTTGGGAGAACGCGCGTGTGGATTTCTACCAAACGACGTGAAAAGCATGCCAATGCTGCTCTTTTGAGAACCCGCACATGGATTTGTGCCAAAACGCGTTTTAAGCATGAATATGCAACTTTGGTAGACGAGGATGCAGTTTTCTGCAAAACCACACGATATGCATGCAAATGGTGCTTTTGGCAGAACGCGCGTGTGGATTTCTACCAAACGACGTGAAAAGCATGCCAATGCTGCTCTTTTTAGAACCCGCACATGGATTTGTGCCAAAACGCGTTTTAAGCATGAATACGCAACTTTTGGTAGACGAGGATGCAGTTTTCTGCAAAACCACACGATATGCATGCAAATGACGCTTTTGGCAGAACGCGCGTGTGGATTTCTACCAAACGACGTGAAAAGCATGCCAATGCTGCTCTTTTTAGCACCCGCACATGGATTTGTGCCAAAACGCGTTTTAAGCATGAATATGCAAATTTGGTAGACGAGGATGCAGTTTTCTGCAAAACCACACGATATGCATGCAAATGGTGCTTTTGGCAGAACGCGCGTGTGGATTTCTACCAAACGACGTGAAAAGCATGCCAATGCTGCTCTTTTTAGAACCCGCACATCGATTTGTGCCAAAACGCGTTTTAAGCATGAATATGACACTTTTGGTAGACGAGTATGCAGTTTTCTGCACAACCACACGATATGCATGCAAATGGTGCTTTTGGCAGAACGCCCGTGCGGGTTTCTACCAAACGACGTGAAAAGCATGCCAATGCTGCTCTTTTTAGCACCCGCACATGGATTTGTGCCAAAATGCGTTTTAAGCATGAATGCGCAACTTTTGGTAGACGAGGATGCAGTTTTCTGCAAAACCACACGATATGCATGCAAATGGTGCTTTTGGCAGAACGCGCGTGTGGATTTCTACCAAACGACGTGAAAAGCATGCCAATGCTGCTCTTTTTAGCACCCGCACATGGATTTGTGCCAAAACGCGTTTTAAGCATGAATGTGCAACTTTTGGTAGACGAGGATGCAGTTTTCTGCAAAACCACACGATATGCATGCAAATGGTGCTTTTGGCAGAACGCGCGTGTGGATTTCTACCAAACGACGTGAAAAGTATGCCAATGCCGCTCTTTTTAGAACCCGCACATGGATTTGTGCCAAAACGCGTTTTAAGCATGAATATGACACTTTTGGTAGACGAGTATGCAGTTTTCTGCAAAACTACACGATATGCATGCAAATGGTGCTTTTGGCAGAACGCGCGTGTGGATTTCTACCAAACGACGTGAAAAGCATGCCAATGCTGCTCTTTTTAGCACCCGCACATGGATTTGTGCCAAAACGCGTTTTAAGCATGAATACGCAACTTTTGGTAGACGAGGATGCAGTTTTCTGCACAACCACACGATATGCATGCATATTGTGCTTTTGGCAGAAGGCCCATGTGGATTTCTACCAAACGACGTGAAAAGCATGCCAATGCTGCTCTTTTTACAACCCGCACATGGATTTGTGCCAAAACGCGTTTTAAGCGTGAATATGACACTTTTGGTAGACGAGGATGCAGTTTTCTGCAAAACCACACGATATGCATGCAAATGGTGCTTTTGGGAGAACGCGCGTGTGGATTTCTACCAAACGACGTGAAAAGCATGCCAATGCTGCTCTTTTGAGAACCCGCACATGGATTTGTGCCAAAACGCGTTTTAAGCATGAATATGACACTTTTGGTAGACGAGGATGCAGTTTTCTGCAAAACCACACGATATGCATGCAAATGATGCTTTTGGCAGAACGCGCGTGTGGATTTCTACCAAACGACGTGAAATGCATGCCAATGCTGCTCTTTTTAGAACCCGCACATGGATTTGTGCCAAAACGCGTTTTAAGCATGAATATGACACTTTTGGTAGACGAGGATGCAGTTTTCTGCAAAACCACACGATATGGATGCAAATGGTGCTTTTGGCAGAACGCGCGTGTGGATTTCTACCAAACGACGTGAAAAGCATGCCAATGCTGCTCTTTTTAGAACCCGCACATGGATTTGTGCCAAAACGCGTTTTAAGCATGATTATGAGTACTTTTGGTAGACGAGTATGCAGTTTTCTGCAAAACCACACGATATGCATGCAAATGGTGCGTTTGGCAGAACGCGCGTGTGGATTTCTACCAAACGACGTGAAAAGCATGCGAATGCTGCTCTTTTTAGCACCCGCACATGGATTTGTGCCAAAACGCGTTTTAAGCATGAATACGCAACTTTTGGTAGACGAGGATGCAGTTTTCTGCAAAACCACACGATATGCATGCAAATGACGCTTTTGGCAGAACGCGCGTGTGGATTTCTACCAAACGACGTGACAAGCATGCCAATGCTGCTCTTTTTAGAACCCGCACATGGATTTGTGCCAAAACGCGTTTTAAGCATGAATATGCAACTTTTGGTAGACGAGGATGCAGTTTTCTGCAAAACCACACGATATGCATGCAAATGGTGCTTTTGGCAGAACGCGCGTGTGGATTTCTACCAAACGACGTGAAAAGCATGCCAATGCTGCTCTTTTTAGAACCCGCACATGGATTTGTGCCAAAACGCGTTTTAAGCATGAATATGACACTTTTGGTAGACGAGTATGCAGTTTTCTGCACAACCACACGATATGCATGCAAATGGTGCTTTTGGCAGAACGCCCGTGTGGATTTCTACCAAACGACGTGAAAAGCATGCCAATGCTGCTCCTTTTAGAACCCGCACATGGATTTGTGCCAAAACCCGTTTTAAGCATGAATATCACACTTTTGGTAGACGAGTATGGAGTTTTCTGCAAAACTACACGATATGCATGCAAATGGTGCTTTTGGCAGAACGCGCGTGTGGATTTCTACCAAACGACGTGAAAAGCATGCCAATGCTGCTCTTTTTAGAACCCGCACATGGATTTGTGCCAAAACGCGTTTTAAGCATGGATATGACACTTTTGGTAGACGAGTATGCAGTTTTCTGCAAAACTACACGATATGCATGCAAATGGTGCTTTTGGCAGAACGCGCGTGTGGATTTCTACCAAACGACGTGAAAAGCATGCCAATGCTGCTCTTTTTAGCACCCGCACATGGATTTGTGCCAAAACGCGTTTTAAGCATGAATATGACACTTTTGGTAGACGAGTATGCAGTTTTCTGCACAACCACACGATATGCATGCAAATGGTGCTTTTGGCAGAACGCCCGTGTGGATTTCTACCAAACGACGTGAAAAGCATGCCAATGCTGCTCTTTTTAGCACCCGCACATGGATTTGTGCCAAAACGCGTTTTAAGCATGAATGCGCAACTTTTGGTAGACGAGGATGCAGTTTTCTGCAAAACCACGCGATATGCATGCAAATGGTGCTTTTGGCAGAACGCGCGTGTGGATTTCTACCAAACGATGTGAAAAGCATGCCAATGCCGCTCTTTTTAGAACCCGCACATGGATTTGTGCCAAAACGCGTTTAAGGCATGAATATGACACTTTTGGTAGACGAGTATGCAGTTTTCTGCAAAACTACACGATATGCATGCAAATGGTGCTTTTGGCAGAACGTGCGTGTGGATTTCTACCAAACGACGTGAAAAGCATGCCAATGCTGCTCTATTTAGCACCCGCACATGGATTTGTGCCAAAACGCGTTTTAAGCATGAATACGCAACTTTTGGTAGACGAGGATGCAGTTTTCTGCACAACCACACGATATGCATGCAAATTGTGCTTTTGGCAGAAGGCCCATGTGGATTTCTACCAAACGACGTGAAAAGCATGCCAATGCTGCTCTTTTTACAACCCGCACATGGATTTGTGCCAAAACGCGTTTTAAGCGTGAATATGACACTTTTGGTAGACGAGGATGCAGTTTTCTGCAAAACCACACGATATGCATGCAAATGGTGCTTTTGGGAGAACGCGCGTGTGGATTTCTACCAAACGACGTGAAAAGCATGCCAATGCTGCTCTTTTGAGAAGCCGCACATGGATTTGTGCCAAAACGCGTTTTAAGCATGAATATGACACTTTTGGTAGACGAGGATGCAGTTTTCTGCAAAACCACACGATATGCATGCAAATGGTGCTTTTGGCAGAACGCGCGTGTGGATTTCTACCAAACGACGTGAAATGCATGCCAATGCTGCTCTTTTTAGAACCCGCACATGGATTTGTGCCAAAACGCGTTTTAAGCATGAATATGACACTTTTGGTAGACGAGGACGCAGTTTTCTCAAAACCACACGATATGCATGCAAATGGTGCTTTTGGCAGAACGCGCGTGTGGATTTCTACCAAAGGACGTGAAAAGCATGCCAATGCTGCTCTTTTGAGAACCCGCACATGGATTTGTGCCAAAACGCGTTTTAAGCATGATTATGAGTACTTTTGGTAGACGAGTATGCAGTTTTCTGCAAAACCACACGATATGCATGCAAATGGTGCTTTTGGCAGAACGCGCGTGTGGATTTCTACCAAACGACGTGAAAAGCATGCGAATGCTGCTCTTTTTAGCACCCGCACATGGATTTGTGCCAAAACGCGTTTTAAGCATGAATACGCAACTTTTGGTAGACGAGGATGCAGTTTTCTGCAAAACCACACGATATGCATGCAAATGGTGCTTTTGGCAGAACGCCCGTGTGGATTTCTATCAAACGACGTGAAAAGCATGCCAATGCTGCTCTTTTTAGAACCCGCACATCGATTTGTGGCAAAACGCGTTTTAAGCATGAATATGACACTTTTGGTAGACGAGTATGCAGTTTTCTGCACAACCACACGATATGCATGCAAATGGTGCTTTTGGCAGAACGCCCGTGTGGATTTCTATCAAACGACGTGAAAAGCATGCCAATGCTGCTCTTTTTAGCACCCGCACATGGATTTGTGCCAAAACGCGTTTTAAGCATGAATACGCAACTTTTGGTAGACGAGGATGCAGTTTTCTGCAAAACCACACGATATGCATGCAAATGGTGCTTTTGGCAGAACGCGCGTGTGGATTTCTACCAAACGACGTGAAAAGCATGCCAATGCTGCTCTTTTTAGAACCCGCACATCGATTTGTGGCAAAACGCGTTTTAAGCATGAATATGACACTTTTGGTAGACGAGTATGCAGTTTTCTGCACAACCACACGATATGCATGCAAATGGTGCTTTTGGCAGAACGCCCGTGTGGATTTCTATCAAACGACGTGAAAAGCATGCCAATGCTGCTCTTTTTAGCACCCGCACATGGATTTGTGCCAAAACGCGTTTTAAGCATGAATACGCAACTTTTGGTAGACGAGGATGCAGTTTTCTGCAAAACCACACGATATGCATGCAAATGGTGCTTTTGGCAGAACGCGCGTGTGGATTTCTACCAAACGACGTGAAAAGCATGCCAATGCTGCTCTTTTTAGACCCCGCACATGGATTTTTGCCAAAACGCGTTTTAAGCATGAATATGACACTTTTGGTAGACGAGTATGCAGTTTTCTGCAAAACTACACGATATGCATGCAAATGGTGCTTTTGGCAGAACACGCGTGTGGATTTCTACCAAACTTCGTGAAAAGCATGCCAATGCTGCTCTTTTTAGAACCCGCACATGGATTTGTGTCAAAACGCGTTTTAAGCATGAATATGACACTTTCGGTAGACGAGTATGCAGTTTTCTGCAAAACTACACGATATGCATGCAAATGGTGCTTTTGGCAGAACGCGCGTGTGGATTTCTACCAAACGACGTGAAAAGCATGCCAATGCTGCTCTTTTTAGCACCCGCACATGGATTTGTGCCAAAACGCGTTTTAAGCATGAATACGCAACTTTTGGTAGACGAGGATGCAGTTTTCTGCAAAACCACACGATATGCACGCAAATGACGCTTTTGGCAGAACGCGCGTGTGGATTTCTACCAAACGACGTGAAAAGCATGCCGATGCTGCTCATTTTAGCACCCGCACATGGATTTGTGCCAAAACGCGTTTTAAGCATGAATATGACACTTTTGGTAGACGAGGATGCAGTTTTCTGCAAAACCACACGATATGCATGCAAATGGTGCTTTTGGCAGAACGCGCGTGCGGATTTCTACCAAACGACGTGAAAAGCATGCCAATGCTGTTCTTTTTAGAACCCGCACATGGATTTGTGCCAAAATGCGTTTTAAGCATGAATATGACACTTTTGGTAGACGAGAATGCAGTTTTCTGCATAACCACACGATATTCATGCAAATGGTGCTTTTGGCAGAACGCGCGTGTGGATTTCTACCAAACGACGTGAAAAGCATGCCAATGCTGCTCTTTTTAGAACCCGCACATGGATTTGTGCCAAAACGCGTTTTAAGCATGAATATGACACTTTTGGTAGACGAGGATGCAGTTTTCTGCAAAACCACACCATATGCATGCAAATGGTGCTTTTGGCAGAACGCGCATGTGGATTTCTACCAAACGACGTGAAAAGCATGCCAATGCTGCTCTTTTTAGAACCCGCACATGGATTTGTGCCAAAACGCGTTTTAAGCATGAATATGACACTTTTGGTAGACGAGTGTGCAGTTTTCTGCAAAACTACACGATATGCATGCAAATGGTGCTTTTGGCAGAACGCGCGTGTGGATTTCTACCAAACGACGTGAAAAGCATGCCAATGCTGCTCTTTTTAGAACCCGCACATGGATTTGTGCCAAAACGCGTTTTAAGCATGAATATGACACTTTTGGTAGACGAGTATGCAGTTTTCTGCACAACCACACGATATGCATGCAAATGGTGCTTTTGGCAGAACGCCCGTGTGGATTTCTACCAAACGACGTGAAAAGCATGCCAATGCTGCTCCTTTTAGAAGCCGCACATGGATTTGTGCCAAAACCCGTTTTAAGCATGAATATCACACTTTTGGTAGACGAGGATGCAGTTTTCTGCAAAACCACACGATATGCATGCAAATGGTGCTTTTGGCAGAACGCGCGTGTGGATTTCTACCAAACGACGTGAAAAGCATGCCAATGCAGCTCTTTTTAGAACCCGCACATGGATTTGTGCCAAAACGCGTTTTAAGCATGAATATGACACTTTTGGTAGACGAGGATGCAGTTTTCTGCAAAACCACACGATATGCATGCAAATGGTGCTGTTGGCAGAACGCGCGTGTGGATTTCTACCAAACGACGTGAAAAGCATGCCAATGCTGCTCTTTTTAGACCCCGCACATGGATTTTTGCCAAAACGCGTTTTAAGCATGAATATGACACTTTTGGTAGACGAGTATGCAGTTTTCTGCAAAACTACACGATATGCATGCAAATGGTGCTTTTGGCAGAACACGCGTGTGGATTTCTACCAAACTTCGTGAAAAGCATGCCAATGCTGCTCTTTTTAGCACCCGCACATGGATTTGTGCCAAAACGCGTTTTAAGCATGAATACGCAACTTTTGGTAGACGAGGATGCAGTTTTCTGCAAAACCACACGATATGCATGCAAATGACGCTTTTGGCAGAACGCGCGTGTGGATTTCTACCAAACGACGTGAAAAGCATGCCAATGCTGCTCTTTTTAGCACCCGCACATGGATTTCTGCCAAAACGCGTTTTAGGCATGAATATGCAACTTTTGGTAGACGAGGATGCAGTTTTCTGCAAAACCACACGATATGCATGCAAATGGTGCTTTTGGCAGAACGCGCGGGTGGATTTCTACCAAACGACGTGAAAAGCATGCCAATGCTGCTCTTTTTAGAACCCGCACATGGATTTGTGCCAAAACCCGTTTTAAGCATGAATATGACACTTTTGGTAGACGAGGATGCAGTTTTCTGCAAAACCACACGATATGCATGCAAATGGTGCTTTTGGCAGAATGCGCGTGTGGATTTCTACCAAACGACGTGAAAAGCATGCCAATGCTGCTCTTTTTAGAACCCGCACATGGATTTGTGCCAAAACGCGTTTTAAGCATGAATATCACACTTTTGGTAGACGAGGATGCAGTTTTCTGCAAAACCACACGATATGCATGCAAATGGTGCTTTTGGCAGAACGCGCGTGTGGATTTCTACCAAACGACGTGAAAAGCATGCCAATGCAGCTCTTTTTAGAACCCGCACATGGATTTGTGCCAAAACGCGTTTTAAGCGTGAATATGACACTTTTGGTAGACGAGGATGCAGTTTTCTGCAAAACCACACGATATGCATGCAAATGGTGCTTTTGGCAGAACGCGCGTGTGGATTTCTACCAAACGACGTGAAAAGCATGCCAATGCTGCTCTTTTTAGAACCCGCACACGGATTTGTGCCAAAACGCGTTTTAAGCATGAATATGACACTTTTGGTAGACGAGTATGCAGTTTTCTGCAAAACTACACGATATGCATGCAAATGGTGCTTTTGGCAGAACGCGCGTTTGGATTTCTACCAAACGACGTGAAAAGCATGCCAATGCCGCTCTTTTTAGAACCCGCACATGGATTTGTGCCAAAACGCGTTTTAAGCATGAATATGACACTTTTGGTAGACGAGTATGCAGTTTTCTGCAAAACTACACGATATGCATGCAAATGGTGCTTTTGGCAGAACGCGCGTGTGGATTTCTACCAAACGACGTGAAAAGCATGCCAATGCTGCTCTTTTTAGCACCCGTACATGGATTTGTGCCAAAACGCGTTTTAAGCATGAAAACGCAATTTTGGTAGACGAGGATGCAGTTTTCTGCACAACCACACGATATGCATGCAAATTGTGCTTTTGGCAGAACGCCGATGTGGATTTCTACCAAACGACGTGAAAAGCATGCCAATGCTGCTCTTTTTACAACCCGCACATGGATTTGTGCCAAAACGCGTTTTAAGCGTGAATATGACACTTTTGGTAGACGAGGATGCAGCTTTCTGCAAAACCACACGATATGCATGCAAATGGTGCTTTTGGCAGAACGCGCGTGTGGATTTCTACCAAACGACGTGAAAAGCATGCCAATGCTGCTCTTTTGAGAACCCGCACATGGATTTGTGCCAAAACGCGTTTTAAGCATGAATATGACACTTTTGGTAGACGAGGATGCAGTTTTCTGCAAAACCACACGATATGCATGCAAATGGTGCTTTTGGCAGTACGCGCGTGTGGATTTCTACCAAACGACGTGAAAAGCATGCCAATGCTGCTCTTTTTAGAACCCGCACATGGATTTGTGCCAAAACGCGTTTTAAGCATGAATATGACACTTTTGGTAGACGAGGATGCAGTTTTCTGCAAAACCACACGATATGCATGCAAATGGTGCTTTTGGCAGAACGCGCGTGTGGATTTCTACCAAACGACGTGAAAAGCATGCCAATGCTGCTCTTTTTAGAACCCGCACATGGATTTGTGCCAAAACGCGTTTTAATTATGAATATGACACTTTTGGTAGACGAGTATGCAGTTTTCTGCACAACCCCACGATATGCATGCAAATGGTGCTTTTGGCAGAACGCCCGTGTGGATTTCTACCAAACGACGTGACAAGCATGCCAATGCTGCTCTTTTTAGCACCCGCACATGGATTTGTGCCAAAACGCGTTTTAAGCATGAATGCGCAACTTTTGGTAGACGAGGATGCAGTTTTCTGCAAAACCACACGATATGCATGCAAATGGTGCTTTTGGCAGAACGCGCGTGTGGATTTCTACCAAACGACGTGAAAAGCATGCCAATGCCGCTCTTTTTAGAACCCGCACATGGATTTGTGCCAAAACGCGTTTTAAGCATGAATATGACACTTTTGGTAGACGAGTATGCAGTTTTCTGCAAAACTACACGATATGCATGCAAATGGTGCTTTTGGCAGAACGCGCGTGTGGATTTCTACCAAACGACGTGAAAAGCATGCCAATGCTGCTCTTTTTAGCACCCGCACATGGATTTGTGCCAAAACGCGTTTTAAGCATGAATACGCAACTTTTGGTAGACGTGGATGCAGTTTTCTGCACAACCACATGATATGCATGCAAATTGTGCTTTTGGCAGAACGCCCATGTGGATTTCTACCAAACGACGTGAAAAGCATGCCAATGCTGCTCTTTTTACAACCCGCACATGGATTTGTGCCAAAACGCGTTTTAAGCGTGAATATGACACTTTTGGTAGACGAGGATGCAGTTTTCTGCAAAACCACACGATATGCATGCAAATGGTGCTTTTGGCACAACGCGCGTGTGGATTTCTACCAAACGACGTGAAAAGCATGCCAATGCTGCTCTTTTTAGAACCCGCACACGGATTTGTGCCAAAACGCGTTTTAAGCATGAATATGACACTTTTGGTAGACGAGTATGCAGTTTTCTGCAAAACTACACGATATGCATGCAAATGGTGCTTTTGGCAGAACGCCCGTGTGGATTTCTACCAAACGACGTGAAAAGCATGCCAATGCTGCTCTTTTTAGAACCCGCACACGGATTTGTGCCAAAACGCGTTTTAAGCATGAATATGACACTTTTGGTAGACGAGTATGCAGTTTTCTGCAAAACTACACGATATGCATGCAAATGGTGCTTTTGGCAGAACGCGCGTGTGGATTTCTACCAAACGACGTGAAAAGCATGCCAATGCCGCTCTTTTTAGAACCCGCACATGGATTTGTGCCAAAACGCGTTTTAAGCATGAATATGACACTTTTGGTAGACGAGGATGCAGTTTTCTGCAAAACCACACGATATGCATGCAAATGGTGCTTTTGGCAGAACGCGCGTGTGGATTTCTACCAAACGACGTGAAAAGCATGCCAATGCTGCTCTTTTTAGAACCCGCACATGGATTTGTGCCAAAACGCGTTTTAAGCATGAATATGACACTTTTGGTAGACGAGTATGCAGTTTTCTGCACAACCACACGATATGCATGCAAATGGTGCTTTTGGCAGAACGCGCGTGTGGATTTCTACCAAACGACGTGAAAAGCATGCCAATGCTGCTCTTTTTAGAACCCGCACATGGATTTGTGCCAAAACCCGTTTTAAGCATGAATATGACACTTTTGGTAGACGAGGATGCAGTTTTCTGCAAAACCACACGATATGCATGCAAATGGTGCTTTTGGCAGAACGCGCGTGTGGATTTCTACCAAACGACGTGAAAAGCATGCCAATGCTGCTCTTTTTAGAACCCGCACGCGGATTTGTGCCAAAACGCGTTTTAAGCATGAATATGACACTTTTGGTAGACGAGGATGCAGTTTTCTGCAAAACCACACGATATGCATGCAAATGACGCTTTTGGCAGAACGCGCGTGTGGATTTCTACCAAACGACGTGAAAAGCATGCCAATGCTGCTCTTTTTAGCACCCGCACATGGATTTCTGCCAAAACGCGTTTTAAGCATAAATATGACACTTTTGGTAGACGAGGATGCAGTTTTCTGCAAAACCACACGATATGCATGCAAATGGTGCTTTTGGCAGAATGCGCGTGTGGATTTCTACCAAACGACGTGAAAAGCATGCCAATGCTGCTCTTTTTAGAACCCGCACATGGATTTGTGCCAAAACGCGTTTTAAGCATGAATATGACACTTTTGGTAGACGAGTATGCAGTTTTCTGCAAAACTACACGATATGCATGCAAATGGTGCTTTTGGCAGAACGCGCGTGTGGATTGCTACCAAACGACGTGAAAAGCATGCCAATGCTGCTCTTTTTAGCACCCGCACATGGATTTGTGCCAAAACGCGTTTTAAGCATGAATACGCAACTTTTGGTAGACGAGGATGCAGTTTTCTGCACAACCACACGATATGCATGCAAATTGTGCTTTTGGCAGAACGCCCATGTGGATTTCTACCAAACGACGTGAAAAGCATGCCAATGCTGCTCTTTTTACAACCCGCACATGGATTTGTGCCAAAACGCGTTTTAAGCGTGAATATGACACTTTTGGTAGACGAGGATGCAGCTTTCTGCAAAACCACACGATATGCATGCAAATGGTGCTTTTGGCAGAACGCGCGTGTGGATTTCTACCAAACGACGTGAAAAGCATGCCAATGCTGCTCTTTTTAGAACCCGCACATGGATTTGTGCCAAAACGCGTTTTAAGCATGAATATCACACTTTTGGTAGACGAGGATGCAGTTTTCTGCAAAACCACACGATATGCATGCAAATGGTGCTTTTGGCAGAACGCGCGTGTGGATTTCTACCAAACGACGTGAAAAGCTTGCCAATGCAGCTCTTTTTAGAACCCGCACATGGATTTGTGCCAAAACGCGTTTTAAGCGTGAATATGACACTTTTGGTAGACGAGGATGCAGTTTTCTGCAAAACCACACGATATGCATGCAAATGGTGCTTTTGGCAGAACGCGCGTGTGGATTTCTACCAAACGACGTGAAAAGCATGCCAATGCTGCTCTTTTTAGAACCCGCACACGGATTTGTGCCAAAACGCGTTTTAAGCATGAATATGACACTTTTGGTAGACGAGTATGCAGTTTTCTGCAAAACTACACGATATGCATGCAAATGGTGCTTTTGGCAGAACGCGCGTGTGGATTTCTACCAAACGACGTGAAAAGCATGCCAATGCCGCTCTTTTTAGAACCCGCACATGGATTTGTGCCAAAACGCGTTTTAAGCATGAATATGACACTTTTGGTAGACGAGTATGCAGTTTTCTGCAAAACTACACGATATGCATGCAAATGGTGCTTTTGGCAGAACGCGCGTGTGGATTTCTACCAAACGACGTGAAAAGCATGCCAATGCTGCTCTTTTTAGCACCCGCACATGGATTTGTGCCAAAACGCGTTTTAAGCATGAATACGCAACTTTTGGTAGACGAGGATGCAGTTTTCTGCACAACCACACGATAGGCATGCAAATTGTGCTTTTGGCAGAACGCCCATGTGGATTTCTACCAAACGACGTGAAAAGCATGCCAATGCTGCTCTTTTTACAACCCGCACATGGATTTGTGCCAAAACGCGTTTTAAGCGTGAATATGACACTTTTGGTAGACGAGGATGCAGCTTTCTGCAAAACCACACGATATGCATGCAAATGGTGCTTTTGGCAGAACGCGCGTGTGGATTTCTACCAAACGACGTGAAAAGCATGCCAATGCTGCTCTTTTGAGAACCCGCACATGGATTTGTGCCAAAACGCGTTTTAAGCATGAATATGACACTTTTGGTAGACGAGGATGCAGTTTTCTGCAAAACCACACGATATGCATGCAAATGGTGCTTTTGGCAGAACGCGCGTGTGGATTTCTACCAAACGACGTGAAAAGCATGCCAATGCTGCTCTTTTTAGAACCCGCACATGGATTTGTGCCAAAACGCGTTTTAAGCATGAATATGACACTTTTGGTAGACGAGGATGCAGTTTTCTGCAAAACCACACGATATTCATGCAAATGGTGCTTTTGGCAGAACGCGCGTGTGGATTTCTACCAAACGACGTGAAAAGCATGCCAATGCTGCTCTTTTTAGAACCCGCACATGGATTTGTGCCAAAACGCGTTTTAAGCATGAATATGACACTTTTGGTAGACGAGTATGCAGTTTTCTGCACAACCACACGATATGCATGCAAATGGTGCTTTTGGCAGAACGCCCTTGTGGATTTCTACCAAACGACGTGAAAAGCATGCCAATGCTGCTCTTTTTAGCACCCGCACATGGATTTGTGCCAAAACGCGTTTTAAGCATGAATGCGCAACTTTTGGTAGACGAGGATGCAGTTTTCTGCAAAACCACACGATATGCATGCAAATGGTGCTTTTGGCAGAACGCGCGTGTGGATTTCTACCAAACGACGTGAAAAGCATGCCAATGCCGCTCTTTTTAGAACCCGCACATGGATTTGTGCCAAAACGCGTTTTAAGCATGAATATGACACTTTTGGTAGACGAGTATGCAGTTTTCTGCAAAACTACACGATATGCATGCAAATGGTGCTTTTGGCAGAACGCGCGTGTGGATTTCTACCAAACGACGTGAAAAGCATGCCAATGCTGCTCTTTTTAGCACCCGCACATGGATTTGTGCCAAAACGCGTTTTAAGCATGAATACGCAACTTTTGGTAGACGTGGATGCAGTTTTCTGCACAACCACATGATATGCATGCAAATTGTGCTTTTGGCAGAACGCCCATGTGGATTTCTACCAAACGACGTGAAAAGCATGCCAATGCTGCTCTTTTTACAACCCGCACATGGATTTGTGCCAAAACGCGTTTTAAGCGTGAATATGACACTTTTGGTAGACGAGGATGCAGTTTTCTGCAAAACCACACGATATGCATGCAAATGGTGCTTTTGGCAGAACGCGCGTGTGGATTTCTACCAAACGACGTGAAAAGCATGCCAATGCTGCTCTTTTTAGAACCCGCACACGGATTTGTGCCAAAACGCGTTATAAGCATGAATATGACACTTTTGGTAGACGAGTATGCAGTTTTCTGCAAAACTACACGATATGCATGCAAATGGTGCTTTTGGCAGAACGCGCGTGTGGATTTCTACCAAACGACGTGAAAAGCATGCCAATGCTGCTCTTTTTAGAACCCGCACATGGATTTGTGCCAAAACGCGTTTTAAGCATGAATATGACACTTTTGGTAGACGAGGATGCAGTTTTCTGCAAAACCACACGATATGCATGCAAATGGTGCTTTTGGCAGAACGCGCGTGTGGATTTCTACCAAACGACGTGAAAAGCATGCCAATGCTGCTCTTTTTAGAACCCGCACATGGATTTGTGCCAAAACGCGTTTTAAGCATGAATATGACACTTTTGGTAGACGAGTATGCAGTTTTCTGCACAACCACACGATATGCATGCAAATGGTGCTTTTGGCAGAACGCGCGTGTGGATTTCTACCAAACGACGTGAAAAGCATGCCAATGCTGCTCTTTTTAGAACCCGCACATGGATTTGTGCCAAAACCCGTTTTAAGCATGAATATGACACTTTTGGTAGACGAGGATGCAGTTTTCTGCAAAACCACACGATATGCATGCAAATGGTGCTTTTGGCAGAACGCGCGTGTGGATTTCTACCAAACGACGTGAAAAGCATGCCAATGCTGCTCTTTTTAGAACCCGCACGCGGATTTGTGCCAAAACGCGTTTTAAGCATGAATATGACACTTTTGGTAGACGAGTATGCAGTTTTCTGCAAAACTACACGATATGCATGCAAATGGTGCTTTTGGCAGAACGCGCGTGTGGATTTCTACCAAACGACGTGAAAAGCATGCCAATGCTGCTCTTTTTAGCACCCGCACATGGATTTCTGCCAAAACGCGTTTTAAGCATAAATATGACACTTTTGGTAGACGAGGATGCAGTTTTCTGCAAAACCACACGATATGCATGCAAATGACGCTTTTGGCAGAACGCGCGTGTGGATTTCTACTAAACGACGTGAAAAGCATGCCAATGCTGCTCTTTTTAGCACCCGCACATGGATTTCTGCCAAAACGCGTTTTAAGCATAAATATGACACTTTTGGTAGACGAGGATGCAGTTTTCTGCAAAACCACACGATATGCATGCAAATGGTGCTTTTGGCAGAATGCGCGTGTGGATTTCTACCAAACGACGTGAAAAGCATGCCAATGCTGCTCTTTTTAGAACCCGCACATGGATTTGTGCGAAAACGCGTTTTAAGCATGAATATGACACTTTTGGTAGACGAGTATGCAGTTTTCTGCAAAACTACACGATATGCATGCAAATGGTGCTTTTGGCAGAACGCGCGTGTGGATTGCTACCAAACGACGTGAAAAGCATGCCAATGCTGCTCTTTTTAGCACCCGCACATGGATTTGTGCCAAAACGCGTTTTAAGCATGAATACGCAACTTTTGGTAGACGAGGATGCAGTTTTCTGCACAACCACACGATATGCATGCAAATTGTGCTTTTGGCAGAACGCCCATGTGGATTTCTACCAAACGACGTGAAAAGCATGCCAATGCTGCTCTTTTTACAACCCGCACATGGATTTGTGCCAAAACGCGTTTTAAGCGTGAATATGACACTTTTGGTAGACGAGGATGCAGCTTTCTGCAAAACCACACGATATGCATGCAAATGGTGCTTTTGGCAGAACGCGCGTGTGGATTTCTACCAAACGACGTGAAAAGCATGCCAATGCTGCTCTTTTGAGAACCCGCACATGGATTTGTGCCAAAACGCGTTTTAAGCATGAATATGACACTTTTGGTAGACGAGGATGCAGTTTTCTGCAAAACCACACGATATGCATGCAAATGGTGCTTTTGGCAGAACGCGCGTGTGGATTTCTACCAAACGACGTGAAAAGCATGCCAATGCTGCTCTTTTTAGAACCCGCACATGGATTTGTGCCAAAACGCGTTTTAAGCATGAATATGACACTTTTGGTAGACGAGGATGCAGTTTTCTGCAAAACCACACGATATGCATGCAAATGGTGCTTTTGGCAGAACGCGCGTGTGGATTTCTACCAAACGACGTGAAAAGCATGCCAATGCTGCTCTTTTTAGAACCCGCACATGGATTTGTGCCAAAACGCGTTTTAAGAATGAATATGACACTTTTGGTAGAGGAGTATGCAGTTTTCTGCACAACCACACGATATGCATGCAAATGGTGCTTTTGGCAGAACGCCCGTGTGGATTTCTACCAAACGACGTGAAAAGCATGCCAATGCTGCTCTTTTTAGCACCCGCACATGGATTTGTGCCAAAACGCGTTTTAAGCATGAATGCGCAACTTTTGGTAGACGAGGATGCAGTTTTCTGCAAAACCACACGATATGCATGCAAATGGTGCTTTTGGCAGAACGCGCGTGTGGATTTTTACCAAACGACGTGAAAAGCATGCCAATGCCGCTCTTTTTAGAACCCGCACATGGATTTGTGCCAAAATGCGTTTTAAGCATGAATATGACACTTTTGGTAGACGAGTATGCAGTTTTCTGCAAAACTACACGATATGCATGCAAATGGTGCTTTTGGCAGAACGCGCGTGTGGATTTCTACCAAACGACGTGAAAAGCATGCCAATGCTGCTCTTTTTAGCACCCGCACATGGATTTGTGCCAAAACGCGTTTTAAGCATGAATACGCAACTTTTGGTAGACGAGGATGCAGTTTTCTGCACAACCACACGATATGCATGCAAATTGTGCTTTTGGCAGAACGCCCATGTGGATTTCTACCAAACGACGTGAAAAGCATGCCAATGCTGCTCTTTTTAGAACCCGCACACGGATTTGTGCCAAAACGCGTTTTAAGCATGAATATGACACTTTTGGTAGACGAGTATGCAGTTTTCTGCAAAACTACACGATATGCATGCAAATGGTGCTTTTGGCAGAACGCGCGTGTGGATTTCTACCAAACGACGTGAAAAGCATGCCAATGCCGCTCTTTTTAGAACCCGCACATGGATTTGTGCCAAAACGCGTTTTAAGCATGAATATGACACTTTTGGTAGACGAGTATGCAGTTTTCTGCAAAACTACACGATATGCATGCAAATGGTGCTTTTGGCAGAACGCGCGTGTGGATTTCTACCAAACGACGTGAAAAGCATGCGAATGCTGCTCTTTTTAGCACCCGCACATGGATTTTTGCCAAAACGCGTTTTAAGCATGAATACGCAACTTTTGGTAGACGAGGATGCAGTTTTCTGCAAAACCACACGATATGCATGCAAATGACTCTTTTGGCAGAACGCGCGTGTGGATTTCTGCCAAACGACGTGACAAGCATGCCAATGCTGCTCTTTTTAGAACCCGCACATGGATTTGTGCCAAAACGCGTTTTAAGCATGAATAAGACACTTTTGGTAGACGAGGATGCAGTTTTCTGCAAAACCACACGATATGCATGCAAATGACGCTTTTGGCAGAACGCGCGTGTAGATTTCTACCAAACGACGTGAAAAGCATGCCAATGCTGCTCTTTTTAGCACCCGCACATGGATTTCTGCCAAAACGCGTTTAAGCATGAATATGACACTTTTGGTAGACGAGTATGCAGTTTTCTGCACAACCACACGATATGCATGCAAATGGTGCTTTTGGCAGAACGCCCGTGTGGATTTCTACCAAACGACGTGAAAAGCATGCCAATGCTGCTCTTTTTAGCACCCGCACATGGATTTGTGCCAAAACGCGTTTTAAGCATGAATGCGCAACTTTTGGTAGACGAGGATGCAGCTTTCTGCAAAACCACACGATATGCATGCAAATGGTGCTTTTGGCAGAACGCGCGTGTGGATTTCTACCAAACGACGTGAAAAGCATGCCAATGCTGCTCTTTTTAGCACCCGCACATGGATTTGTGCCAAAACGCGTTTTAAGCATGAATACGCAACTTTTGGTAGACGAGGATGCAGTTTTCTGCAAAACCACACGATATGCATGCAAATGACTCTTTTGGCAGAACGCGCGTGTGGATTTCTGCCAAACGACGTGACAAGCATGCCAATGCTGCTCTTTTTAGAACCCGCACATGGATTTGTGCCAAAACGCGTTTTAAGCATGAATAAGACACTTTTGGTAGACGAGGATGCAGTTTTCTGCAAAACCACACGATATGCATGCAAATGACGCTTTTGGCAGAACGCGCGTGTAGATTTCTACCAAACGACGTGAAAAGCATGCCAATGCTGCTCTTTTTAGCACCCGCACATGGATTTCTGCCAAAACGCGTTTAAGCATGAATATGACACTTTTGGTAGACGAGTATGCAGTTTTCTGCACAACCACACGATATGCATGCAAATGGTGCTTTTGGCAGAACGCCCGTGTGGATTTCTACCAAACGACGTGAAAAGCATGCCAATGCTGCTCTTTTTAGCACCCGCACATGGATTTGTGCCAAAACGCGTTTTAAGCATGAATGCGCAACTTTTGGTAGACGAGGATGCAGTTTTCTGCAAAACCACACGATATGCATGCAAATGGTGCTTTTGGCAGAACGCGCGTGTGGATTTCTACCAAACGACGTGAAAAGCATGCCAATGCCGCTCTTTTTTGAACCCGCACATGGATTTGTGCCAAAACGCGTTTTAAGCATGAATATGACACTTTTGGTAGACGAGTATGCAGTTTTCTGCAAAACTACACGATATGCATGCAAATGGTGCTTTTGGCAGAACGCGCGTGTGGATTTCTACCAAACGACGTGAAAAGCATGCCAATGCTGCTCTTTTTAGCACCCGCACATGGATTTGTGCCAAAACGCGTTTTAAGCATGAATACGCAACTTTTGGTAGACGAGGATGCAGTTTTCTGCACAACCACACGATATGCATGCAAATTGTGCTTTTGGCAGAACGCCCATGTGGATTTCTACCAAACGACGTGAAAAGCATGCCAATGCTGCTCTTTTTACAACCCGCACATGGATTTGTGCCAAAACGCGTTTTAAGCGTGAATATGACACTTTTGGTAGACGAGGATGCAGTTTTCTGCAAAACCACACGATATGCATGCAAATGGTGCTTTTGGCAGAACGCGCGTGTGGATTTCTACCAAACGACGTGAAAAGCATGCCAATGCTGCTCTTGTTAGAACCCGCACACGGATTTGTGCCAAAACGCGTTTTAAGCATGAATATGATACTTTTGGTAGACGAGTATGCAGTCTTCTGCAAAACTACACTATATGCATGCAAATGGTGCTTTTGGCAGGACGCGCGTGTGGATTTCTACCAAACGACGTGAAAAGCATGCCAATGCCGCTCTTTTTAGAACCCGCACATGGATTTGTGCCAAAACGCGTTTTAAGCATGAATATGACACTTTTGGTAGACGAGTATGCAGTTTTCTGCAAAACTACACGATATGCATGCAAATGGTGCTTTTGGCAGAACGCGCGTGTGGATTTCTACCAAACGACGTGAAAAGCATGCCAATGCTGCTCTTTTGAGAACCCGCACATGGATTTGTGCCAAAACGCGTTTTAAGCATGAATATGACACTTTTGGTAGACGAGGATGCAGTTTTCTGCAAAACCACACGATATGCATGCAAATGGTGCTTTTGGCAGAACGCGCGTGTGGATTTCTACCAAACGACGTGAAAAGCATGCCAATGCTGCTCTTTTTAGAACCCGCACATGGATTTGTGCCAAAACGCGTTTTAAGCATGAATATGACACTTTTGGTAGACGAGGATGCAGTTTTCTGCAAAACCACACGATATGCATGCAAATGGTGCTTTTGGCAGAACGCGCGTGTGGATTTCTACCAAACGACGTGAAAAGCATGCCAATGCTGCTCTTTTTAGAACCCGCACATGGATTTGTGCCAAAACGCGTTTTAAGCATGAATATGACACTTTTGGTAGACGAGTATGCAGTTTTCTGCACAACCACACGATATGCATGCAAATGGTGCTTTTGGCAGAACGCCCGTGTGGATTTCTACCAAACGACGTGAAAAGCATGCCAATGCTGCTCTTTTTAGCACCCGCACATGGATTTGTGCCAAAACGCGTTTTAAGCATGAATGCGCAACTTTTGGTAGACGATGATGCAGTTTTCTGCAAAACCACACGATATGCATGCAAATGGTGCTTTTGGCAGAACGCGCGTGTGGATTTCTACCAAACGACGTGAAAAGCATGCCAATGCCGCTCTTTTTAGAACCCGCACATGGATTTGTGCCAAAACGCGTTTTAAGCATGAATATGACACTTTTGGTAGACGAGTATGCAGTTTTCTGCAAAACTACACGATATGCATGCAAATGGTGCTTTTGGCAGAACGCGCGTGTGGATTTCTACCAAACGACGTGAAAAGCATGCCAATGCTGCTCTTTTTAGCACCCGCACATGGATTTGTGCCAAAACGCGTTTTAAGCATGAATGCGCAACTTTTGGTAGACGAGGATGCAGCTTTCTGCAAAACCACACGATATGCATGCAAATGGTGCTTTTGGCAGAACGCGCGTGTGGATTTCTACCAAACGACGTGAAAAGCATGCCAATGCTGCTCTTTTGAGAACCCGCACATGGATTTGTGCCAAAACGCGTTTTAAGCATGAATATGACACTTTTGGTAGACGAGGATGCAGTTTTCTGCAAAACCACACGATATGCATGCAAATGGTGCTTTTGGCAGAACGCGCGTGTGGATTTCTACCAAACGACGTGAAAAGCATGCCAATGCTGCTCTTTTTAGAACCCGCACATGGATTTGTGCCAAAACGCGTTTTAAGCATGAATATGACACTTTTGGTAGACGAGGATGCAGTTTTCTGCAAAACCACACGATATGCATGCAAATGGTGCTTTTGGCAGAACGCGCGTGTGGATTTCTACCAAACGACGTGAAAAGCATGCCAATGCTGCTCTTTTTAGAACCCGCACATGGATTTGTGCCAAAACGCGTTTTAAGCATGAATATGACACTTTTGGTAGACGAGTATGCAGTTTTCTGCACAACCACACGATATGCATGCAAATGGTGCTTTTGGCAGAACGCCCGTGTGGATTTCTACCAAACGACGTGAAAAGCATGCCAATGCTGCTCTTTTTAGCACCCGCACATGGATTTGTGCCAAAACGCGTTTTAAGCATGAATGCGCAACTTTTGGTAGACGAGGATGCAGTTTTCTGCAAAACCACACGATATGCATGCAAATGGTGCTTTTGGCAGAACGCGCGTGTGGATTTTTACCAAACGACGTGAAAAGCATGCCAATGCCGCTCTTTTTAGAACCCGCACATGGATTTGTGCCAAAACGCGTTTTAAGCATGAATATGACACTTTTGGTAGACGAGTATGCAGTTTTCTGCAAAACTACACGATATGCATGCAAATGGTGCTTTTGGCAGAACGCGCGTGTGGATTTCTACCAAACGACGTGAAAAGCATGCCAATGCTGCTCTTTTTAGCACCCGCACATGGATTTGTGCCAAAACGCGTTTTAAGCATGAATACGCAACTTTTGGTAGACGAGGATGCAGTTTTCTGCACAACCACACGATATGCATGCAAATTGTGCTTTTGGCAGAACGCCCATGTGGATTTCTACCAAACGACGTGAAAAGCATGCCAATGCTGCTCTTTTTAGAACCCGCACACGGATTTGTGCCAAAACGCGTTTTAAGCATGAATATGACACTTTTGGTAGACGAGTATGCAGTTTTCTGCAAAACTACACGATATGCATGCAAATGGTGCTTTTGGCAGAACGCGCGTGTGGATTTCTACCAAACGACGTGAAAAGCATGCCAATGCCGCTCTTTTTAGAACCCGCACATGGATTTGTGCCAAAACGCGTTTTAAGCATGAATATGACACTTTTGGTAGACGAGTATGCAGTTTTCTGCAAAACTACACGATATGCATGCAAATGGTGCTTTTGGCAGAACGCGCGTGTGGATTTCTACCAAACGACGTGAAAAGCATGCGAATGCTGCTCTTTTTAGCACCCGCACATGGATTTGTGCCAAAACGCGTTTTAAGCATGAATACGCAACTTTTGGTAGACGAGGATGCAGTTTTCTGCAAAACCACACGATATGCATGCAAATGACTCTTTTGGCAGAACGCGCGTGTGGATTTCTGCCAAACGACGTGACAAGCATGCCAATGCTGCTCTTTTTAGAACCCGCACATGGATTTGTGCCAAAACGCGTTTTAAGCATGAATAAGACACTTTTGGTAGACGAGGATGCAGTTTTCTGCAAAACCACACGATATGCATGCAAATGACGCTTTTGGCAGAACGCGCGTGTAGATTTCTACCAAACGACGTGAAAAGCATGCCAATGCTGCTCTTTTTAGCACCCGCACATGGATTTCTGCCAAAACGCGTTTAAGCATGAATATGACACTTTTGGTAGACGAGTATGCAGTTTTCTGCACAACCACACGATATGCATGCAAATGGTGCTTTTGGCAGAACGCCCGTGTGGATTTCTACCAAACGACGTGAAAAGCATGCCAATGCTGCTCTTTTTAGCACCCGCACATGGATTTGTGCCAAAATGCGTTTTAAGCATGAATGCGCAACTTTTGGTAGACGAGGATGCAGTTTTCTGCAAAACCACACGATATGCATGCAAATGGTGCTTTTGGCAGAACGCGCGTGTGGATTTCTACCAAACGACGTGAAAAGCATGCCAATGCCGCTCTTTTTAGAACCCGCACATGGATTTGTGCCAAAACGCGTTTTAAGCATGAATATGACACTTTTGGTAGACGAGTATGCAGTTTTCTGCAAAACTACACGATATGCATGCAAATGGTGCTTTTGGCAGAACGCGCGTGTGGATTTCTACCAAACGACGTGAAAAGCATGCCAATGCTGCTCTTTTTAGCACCCGCACATGGATTTGTGCCAAAACGCGTTTTAAGCATGAATACGCAACTTTTGGTAGACGAGGATGCAGTTTTCTGCACAACCACACGATATGCATGCAAATTGTGCTTTTGGCAGAACGCCCATGTGGATTTCTACCAAACGACGTGAAAAGCATGCCAATGCTGCTCTTTTTACAACCCGCACATGGATTTGTGCCAAAACGCGTTTTAAGCGTGAATATGACACTTTTGGTAGACGAGGATGCAGTTTTCTGCAAAACCACACGATATGCATGCAAATGGTGCTTTTGGCAGAACGCGCGTGTGGATTTCTACCAAACGACGTGAAAAGCATGCCAATGCTGCTCTTTTTAGAACCCGCACACGGATTTGTGCCAAAACGCGTTTTAAGCATGAATATGATACTTTTGGTAGACGAGTATGCAGTTTTCTGCAAAACTACACGATATGCATGCAAATGGTGCTTTTGGCAGAACGCGCGTGTGGATTTCTACCAAACGACGTGAAAAGCATGCCAATGCCGCTCTTTTTAGAACCCGCACATGGATTTGTGCCAAAACGCGTTTTAAGCATGAATATGACACTTTTGGTAGACGAGTATGCAGTTTTCTGCAAAACTACACGATATGCATGCAAATGGTGCTTTTGGCAGAACGCGCGTGTGGATTTCTACCAAACGACGTGAAAAGCATGCCAATGCCGCTCTTTTTAGAACCCGCACATGGATTTGTGCCAAAACGCGTTTTAAGCATGAATATGACACTTTTGGTAGACGAGTATGCAGTTTTCTGCAAAACTACACGATATGCATGCAAATGGTGCTTTTGGCAGAACGCGCGTGTGGATTTCTACCAAACGACGTGAAAAGCATGCCAATGCTGCTCTTTTTAGCACCCGCACATGGATTTGTGCCAAAACGCGTTTTAAGCATGAATACGCAACTTTTGGTAGACGAGGATGCAGTTTTCTGCACAACCACACGATATGCATGCAAATTGTGCTTTTGGCAGAACGCCCATGTGGATTTCTACCAAACGACGTGAAAAGCATGCCAATGCTGCTCTTTTTACAACCCGCACATGGATTTGTGCCAAAACGCGTTTTAAGCGTGAATATGACACTTTTGGTAGACGAGGATGCAGCTTTCTGCAAAACCACACGATATGCATGCAAATGGTGCTTTTGGCAGAACGCGCGTGTGGATTTCTACCAAACGACGTGAAAAGCATGCCAATGCTGCTCTTTTGAGAACCCGCACATGGATTTGTGCCAAAACGCGTTTTAAGCATGAATATGACACTTTTGGTAGACGAGGATGCAGTTTTCTGCAAAACCACACGATATGCATGCAAATGGTGCTTTTGGCAGAACGCGCGTGTGGATTTCTACCAAACGACGTGAAAAGCATGCCAATGCTGCTCTTTTGAGAACCCGCACATGGATTTGTGCCAAAACGCGTTTTAAGCATGAATATGACACTTTTGGTAGACGAGGATGCAGTTTTCTGCAAAACTACACGATATGCATGCAAATGGTGCTTTTGGCAGAACGCGCGTGTGGATTTCTACCAAACGACGTGAAAAGCATGCCAATGCTGCTCTTTTTAGCACCCGCACATGGATTTGTGCCAAAACGCGTTTTAAGCATGAATGCGCAACTTTTGGTAGACGAGGATGCAGCTTTCTGCACAACCACACGATATGCATGCAAATGGTGCTTTTGGCAGAACGCGCGTGTGGATTTCTACCAAACGACGTGAAAAGCATGCCAATGCTGCTCTTTTGAGAACCCGCACATGGATTTGTGCCAAAACGCGTTTTAAGCATGAATATGACACTTTTGGTAGACGAGGATGCAGTTTTCTGCAAAACCACACGATATGCATGCAAATGGTGCTTTTGGCAGAACGCGCGTGTGGATTTCTACCAAACGACGTGAAAAGCATGCCAATGCTGCTCTTTTTAGAACCCGCACATGGATTTGTGCCAAAACGCGTTTTAAGCATGAATATGACACTTTTGGTAGACGAGGATGCAGTTTTCTGCAAAACCACACGATATGCATGCAAATGGTGCTTTTGGCAGAACGCGCGTGTGGATTTCTACCAAACGACGTGAAAAGCATGCCAATGCTGCTCTTTTTAGAACCCGCACATGGATTTGTGCCAAAACGCGTTTTAAGCATGAATATGACACTTTTGGTAGACGAGTATGCAGTTTTCTGCACAACCACACGATATGCATGCAAATGGTGCTTTTGGCAGAACGCCCGTGTGGATTTCTACCAAACGACGTGAAAAGCATGCCAATGCTGCTCTTTTTAGCACCCGCACATGGATTTGTGCCAAAACGCGTTTCAAGCATGAATGCGCAACTTTTGGTAGACGAGGATGCAGTTTTCTGCAAAACCACACGATATGCATGCAAATGGTGCTTTTGGCAGAACGCGCGTGTGGATTTTTACCAAACGACGTGAAAAGCATGCCAATGCCGCTCTTTTTAGAACCCGCACATGGATTTGTGCCAAAACGCGTTTTAAGCATGAATATGACACTTTTGGTAGACGAGTATGCAGTTTTCTGCAAAACTACACGATATGCATGCAAATGGTGCTTTTGGCAGAACGCGCGTGTGGATTTCTACCAAACGACGTGAAAAGCATGCCAATGCTGCTCTTTTTAGCACCCGCACATGGATTTGTGCCAAAACGCGTTTTAAGCATGAATACGCAACTTTTGGTAGACGAGGATGCAGTTTTCTGCACAACCACACGATATGCATGCAAATTGTGCTTTTGGCAGAACGCCCATGTGGATTTCTACCAAACGACGTGAAAAGCATGCCAATGCTGCTCTTTTTAGAACCCGCACACGGATTTGTGCCAAAACGCGTTTTAAGCATGAATATGACACTTTTGGTAGACGAGTATGCAGTTTTCTGCAAAACTACACGATATGCATGCAAATGGTGCTTTTGGCAGAACGCGCGTGTGGATTTCTACCAAACGACGTGAAAAGCATGCCAATGCCGCTCTTTTTAGAACCCGCACATGGATTTGTGCCAAAACGCGTTTTAAGCATGAATATGACACTTTTGGTAGACGAGTATGCAGTTTTCTGCAAAACTACACGATATGCATGCAAATGGTGCTTTTGGCAGAACGCGCGTGTGGATTTCTACCAAACGACGTGAAAAGCATGCGAATGCTGCTCTTTTTAGCACCCGCACATGGATTTGTGCCAAAACGCGTTTTAAGCATGAATACGCAACTTTTGGTAGACGAGGATGCAGTTTTCTGCAAAACCACACGATATGCATGCAAATGACTCTTTTGGCAGAACGCGCGTGTGGATTTCTGCCAAACGACGTGACAAGCATGCCAATGCTGCTCTTTTTAGAACCCGCACATGGATTTGTGCCAAAACGCGTTTTAAGCATGAATAAGACACTTTTGGTAGACGAGGATGCAGTTTTCTGCAAAACCACACGATATGCATGCAAATGACGCTTTTGGCAGAACGCGCGTGTAGATTTCTACCAAACGACGTGAAAAGCATGCCAATGCTGCTCTTTTTAGCACCCGCACATGGATTTCTGCCAAAACGCGTTTAAGCATGAATATGACACTTTTGGTAGACGAGTATGCAGTTTTCTGCACAACCACACGATATGCATGCAAATGGTGCTTTTGGCAGAACGCCCGTGTGGATTTCTACCAAACGACGTGAAAAGCATGCCAATGCTGCTCTTTTTAGCACCCGCACATGGATTTGTGCCAAAACGCGTTTTAAGCATGAATGCGCAACTTTTGGTAGACGAGGATGCAGTTTTCTGCAAAACCACACGATATGCATGCAAATGGTGCTTTTGGCAGAACGCGCGTGTGGATTTCTACCAAACGACGTGAAAAGCATGCCAATGCCGCTCTTTTTAGAACCCGCACATGGATTTGTGCCAAAACGCGTTTTAAGCATGAATATGACACTTTTGGTAGACGAGTATGCAGTTTTCTGCAAAACTACACGATATGCATGCAAATGGTGCTTTTGGCAGAACGCGCGTGTGGATTTCTACCAAACGACGTGAAAAGCATGCCAATGCTGCTCTTTTTAGCACCCGCACATGGATTTGTGCCAAAACGCGTTTTAAGCATGAATACGCAACTTTTGGTAGACGAGGATGCAGTTTTCTGCACAACCACACGATATGCATGCAAATTGTGCTTTTGGCAGAACGCCCATGTGGATTTCTACCAAACGACGTGAAAAGCATGCCAATGCTGCTCTTTTTACAACCCGCACATGGATTTGTGCCAAAACGCGTTTTAAGCGTGAATATGACACTTTTGGTAGACGAGGATGCAGTTTTCTGCAAAACCACACGATATGCATGCAAATGGTGCTTTTGGCAGAACGCGCGTGTGGATTTCTACCAAACGACGTGAAAAGCATGCCAATGCTGCTCTTTTTAGAACCCGCACACGGATTTGTGCCAAAACGCGTTTTAAGCATGAATATGATACTTTTGGTAGACGAGTATGCAGTTTTCTGCAAAACTACACGATATGCATGCAAATGGTGCTTTTGGCAGAACGCGCGTGTGGATTTCTACCAAACGACGTGAAAAGCATGCCAATGCCGCTCTTTTTAGAACCCGCACATGGATTTGTGCCAAAACGCGTTTTAAGCATGAATATGACACTTTTGGTAGACGAGTATGCAGTTTTCTGCAAAACTACACGATATGCATGCAAATGGTGCTTTTGGCAGAACGCGCGTGTGGATTTCTACCAAACGACGTGAAAAGCATGCCAATGCCGCTCTTTTTAGAACCCGCACATGGATTTGTGCCAAAACGCGTTTTAAGCATGAATATGACACTTTTGGTAGACGAGTATGCAGTTTTCTGCAAAACTACACGATATGCATGCAAATGGTGCTTTTGGCAGAACGCGCGTGTGGATTTCTACCAAACGACGTGAAAAGCATGCCAATGCTGCTCTTTTTAGCACCCGCACATGGATTTGTGCCAAAACGCGTTTTAAGCATGAATACGCAACTTTTGGTAGACGAGGATGCAGTTTTCTGCACAACCACACGATATGCATGCAAATTGTGCTTTTGGCAGAACGCCCATGTGGATTTCTACCAAACGACGTGAAAAGCATGCCAATGCTGCTCTTTTTACAACCCGCACATGGATTTGTGCCAAAACGCGTTTTAAGCGTGAATATGACACTTTTGGTAGACGAGGATGCAGCTTTCTGCAAAACCACACGATATGCATGCAAATGGTGCTTTTGGCAGAACGCGCGTGTGGATTTCTACCAAACGACGTGAAAAGCATGCCAATGCTGCTCTTTTGAGAACCCGCACATGGATTTGTGCCAAAACGCGTTTTAAGCATGAATATGACACTTTTGGTAGACGAGGATGCAGTTTTCTGCAAAACCACACGATATGCATGCAAATGGTGCTTTTGGCAGAACGCGCGTGTGGATTTCTACCAAACGACGTGAAAAGCATGCCAATGCTGCTCTTTTTAGAACCCGCACATGGATTTGTGCCAAAACGCGTTTTAAGCATGAATATGACACTTTTGGTAGACGAGTATGCAGTTTTCTGCACAACCACACGATATGCATGCAAATGGTGCTTTTGGCAGAACGCCCGTGTGGATTTCTACCAAACGACGTGAAAAGCATGCCAATGCTGCTCTTTTTAGCACCCGCACATGGATTTGTGCCAAAACGCGTTTTAAGCATGAATGCGCAACTTTTGGTAGACGAGGATGCAGTTTTCTGCAAAACCACACGATATGCATGCAAATGGTGCTTTTGGCAGAACGCGCGTGTGGATTTCTACCAAACGACGTGAAAAGCATGCCAATGCCGCTCTTTTTAGAACCCGCACATGGATTTGTGCCAAAACGCGTTTTAAGCATGAATATGACACTTTTGGTAGACGAGTATGCAGTTTTCTGCAAAACTACACGATATGCATGCAAATGGTGCTTTTGGCAGAACGCGCGTGTGGATTTCTACCAAACGACGTGAAAAGCATGCCAATGCTGCTCTTTTTAGCACCCGCACATGGATTTGTGCCAAAACGCGTTTTAAGCATGAATACGCAACTTTTGGTAGACGAGGATGCAGTTTTCTGCACAACCACACGATATGCATGCAAATTGTGCTTTTGGCAGAACGCCCATGTGGATTTCTACCAAACGACGTGAAAAGCATGCCAATGCTGCTCTTTTTACAACCCGCACATGGATTTGTGCCAAAACGCGTTTTAAGCGTGAATATGACACTTTTGGTAGACGAGGATGCAGTTTTCTGCAAAACCACACGATATGCATGCAAATGGTGCTTTTGGCAGAACGCGCGTGTGGATTTCTACCAAACGACGTGAAAAGCATGCCAATGCTGCTCTTTTTAGAACCCGCACACGGATTTGTGCCAAAACGCGTTTTAATCATGAATATGACACTTTTGGTAGACGAGTATGCAGTTTTCTGCAAAACTACACGATATGCATGCAAATGGTGCTTTTGGCAGAACGCGCGTGTGGATTTCTACCAAACGACGTGAAAAGCATGCCAATGCCGCTCTTTTTAGAACCCGCACATGGATTTGTGCCAAAACGCGTTTAAGCATGAATATGACACTTTTGGTAGACGAG
>NW_027225879.1:0-43522 GCF_038994185.2 Dermacentor albipictus | reverse complement strand
TGATGCATATGCATGCTTAAAACGCGTTTTGGCACAAATCCACGTGCGGGTTCTAAACAGAGCAGCATTGGCATGCTTTTCACGTCGGTTGGTAGAAATCCACACGCCCGTTCTGCCAAAAGCACCATTTGCAAGCATATCGTGTGGTTTTGCAGAAAACTGCAGCCGCGTCTACCAAAAGATGCATATGCATGCTTAAAACGCGTTTTGGAAAAAATCCATGTGCGGGTGCTAAAAAGAGCAGCATTGGCATGCTTTTCACGTCGTTTGGTAGAAATCCACACGCGCGTTCCGCCAAAAGCACCATTTGCATGCATATCGTGTGGTTTTGCAGAAAACTGCATCCGCGTCTACCAAAAGGTGCAGGTGCATGCTTAAAACGCGTTTTGGCACAAATCCATGTGCGGGTGCTAAAAAGAGCAGCATTGGCATGCTTTTCACGACGTTTGGTAGAAATCCACACGCGCGTTCTGACTAAAGCACCATTTGCATGCATATCGTGTGGTTTTGCAGAAAACTGCATCCGCGTCTACCAAAAAAGTGCATGTGCTTGCTCAAAACGCGTTCTGGTACAAATCCATGTGCGGGTTCTAAAAAGAGCAGCATTGGCATGCTTTTCACGTCGTTTGGTAGAAATCCACACGCGCGTTCGGCCAAAAGCACCATTTGCATGCATATCGTGTGGTTTTGCAGAAAACTGCATCCGCGTCTACCAAAAGATGCATATGCATGCTTAAAACGCGTTTTGGCACAAATCCATGTGCGGCTTCTAAAAAGAGCAGCATTGGCATGCTTTTCATGTCGTTTGGTAGAAATCCACACGCGCGTTCTGCCAAAAGCACCATTTGCATGCATATCGTGTGGTTTTGCAGAAAACTGCATCCGCGTCTACCAAAAGATGCATATGCATGCTTAAAACGCGTTTTGGCACAAATCCATGTGCGGGTGCCAAAAAGAGCAGCATTGGCATGCTTTTCACGTCGTTTGGTAGAACTCCACAGGCGCGTTCTGCCAAAAGCACCATTTGCATGCATATCGTGTGGTTTTGCAGAAAACTGCATCCGTGTCTGCCAAAAGATGCATATGCATGCTTAAAACGCGTTTTGGCACAAATCCACGTGCGGGTTCTAAACAGAGCAGCATTGGCATGCTTTTCACGTCGGTTGGTAGAAATCCACACGCCCGTTCTGCCAAAAGCACCATTTGCATGCATATCGTGTGGTTTTGCAGAAAACTGCAGCCGCGTCTACCAAAAAATGCATATGCATGCTTAAAACGCGTTTTGGAAAAAATCCATGTGCGGGTGCTAAAAAGAGCTGCATTGGCATGCTTTTCACGTCGTTTCGTAGAAATCCACACGCGCGTTCTGCCAAAAGCACCATTTGCATGCATATCGTGTGGTTTTGCAGAAAACTGCATCCGCTTCTACCAAAAGTTGCATATGCCTGCTTAAAACGCCTTTTGGCACAAATCCATGAGCGGGTTCTAAAAAGAGCAGCATTGGCATGCTTTTCACGTCGTGTGGTAGAAATCCACGCGCGCGTTCTGCCAAAAGCACCCTTTGAATGCATATCGTGTGGTTTTGCAGAAAACTGCATCCGCATCTACCAAAAAGTGCATGTGCTTGCTTAAAACGCGTTTTGGCACAAATCCATGTGCAGGTGCTAAAAAGAGAAGCATCGGCATGCTTTTCACGTCGTTTGGTAGAACTCCACACGCGCGTTCTGCCAAAAGCACCATTTGCAAGCATATCGTGTGGTTTTGCAGAAAACTGCATCCGCGTCTACCAAAAGATGCATATGCATGCTTAAAACGCGTTTTGGCACAAATCCATGTGCGGGTGCCAAAAAGAGCAGCATTGGCATGCTTTTCACGTCGTTTGGTAGAACTCCACACGCGCGTTCTGCCAAAAGCACCATTTGCATGAATATCGTGTGGTTTTGCAGGAAACTGCATCCGTGTCTGCCAAAAGATGCATATGCATGCTTAAAACGCGTTTTGGCACAAATCCACGTGCGGGTTCTAAACAGAGCAGCATTGGCATGCTTTTCACGTCGGTTGGTAGAAATCCACACGCCCGTTCTGCCAAAAGCACCATTTGCAAGCATATCGTGTGGTTTTGCAGAAAACTGCAGCCGCGTCTACCAAAAGATGCATATGCATGCTTAAAACGCGTTTTGGAAAAAATCCATGTGCGGGTGCTAAAAAGAGCAGCATTGGCATGCTTTTCACGTCGTTTGGTAGAAATCCACACGCGCGTTCCGCCAAAAGCACCATTTGCATGCATATCGTGTGGTTTTGCAGAAAACTGCATCCGCGTCTACCAAAAGGTGCAGGTGCATGCTTAAAACGCGTTTTGGCACAAATCCATGTGCGGGTGCTAAAAAGAGCAGCATTGGCATGCTTTTCACGACGTTTGGTAGAAATCCACACGCGCGTTCTGACTAAAGCACCATTTGCATGCATATCGTGTGGTTTTGCAGAAAACTGCATCCGCGTCTACCAAAAAAGTGCATGTGCTTGCTCAAAACGCGTTCTGGTACAAATCCATGTGCGGGTTCTAAAAAGAGCAGCATTGGCATGCTTTTCACGTCGTTTGGTAGAAATCCACACGCGCGTTCGGCCAAAAGCACCATTTGCATGCATATCGTGTGGTTTTGCAGAAAACTGCATCCGCGTCTACCAAAAGATGCATATGCATGCTTCAAACGCGTTTTGGCACAAATCCATGTGCGGCTTCTAAAAAGAGCAGCATTGGCATGCTTTTCATGTCGTTTGGTAGAAATCCACACGCGCGTTCTGCCAAAAGCACCATTTGCATGCATATCGTGTGGTTTTGCAGAAAACTGCATCCGCGTCTACCAAAAGTTGCATATGCATGCTTAAAACGCGTTTTGGCACAAATCCATGTGCGGGTTCTAAAAAGAGCAGCATTGGCATGCTTTTCACGTCGTTTGGTAGAAATCCACACGCGCGTTCTGCCAAAAGCACCATTTGCATGCATATCGTGTGGTTTTGCAGAAAACTGCATCCGCATCTACCAAAAGATGTATATGCATGTTTAAAACGCGTTTTGGCAGAAATCCATGTGCGGCTTCTAAAAAGAGCAGCATTGGCATGCTTTTCACGTCGTTTGGTAGAAATCCACACGCGCGTTCTGCCAAAAGCACCATTTGCATGCATATCGTGTGGTTTTGCAGAAAACTGCATCTGCGTCTACCAAAAGATGCATAAGCGTGGTTAAAACGCGTTTTGGCTCAAATCCATGTGCGGGTTCTAAAAAGAGCAGCATTGGTATGCTTCTCACGTCGTTTGGTAGAAATCCACACGTGCGTTCTGCCAAAAGCACCATTTGCATGCATATCGTGTGGTTTCGCAGAAAACTGCAGCCGTGTCAACCAAAAGATGCATAAGCATGCTTAACGCGCGTTTTGGCACAAATCCATGTGCGGCTTCTAAAAAGAGCAGCATTGGCATGCTTTTCACGTCGTTTGGTAGAAATCCACACGCGCGTTCTGCCAAAAGCACCATTTGCATGCATATCGTGTGGTTTTGCAGAAAACTGCATCCGCGTCTACCAAAAGATGCATATGCATGCTTAAAACGCGTTTTGGCACAAATCCATGTGCGGGTGCCAAAAAGAGCAGCATTGGCATGCTTTTCACGTCGTTTGGTAGAACTCCACACGCGCGTTCTGCCAAAAGCACCATTTGCATGCATATCGTGTGGTTTTGCAGAAAACTGCATCCGTGTCTGCCAAAAGATGCATATGCATGCTTAAAACGCGTTTTGGCACAAATCCACGTGCGGGTTCTAAACAGAGCAGCATTGGCATGCTTTTCACGTCGGTTGGTAGAAATCCACACGCCCGTTCTGCCAAAAGCACCATTTGCATGCATATCGTGTGGTTTTGCAGAAAACTGCAGCCGCGTCTACCAAAAAATGCATATGCATGCTTAAAACGCGTTTTGGAAAAAATCCATGTGCGGGTGCTAAAAAGAGCAGCATTGGCATGCTTTTCACGTCGTTTCGTAGAAATCCACACGCGCGTTCTGCCAAAAGCACCATTTGCATGCATATCGTGTGGTTTTGCAGAAAACTGCATCCGCTTCTACCAAAAGTTGCATATGCCTGCTTAAAACGCCTTTTGGCACAAATCCATGAGCGGGTTCTAAAAAGAGCAGCATTGGCATGCTTTTCACGTCGTGTGGTAGAAATCCACGCGCGCGTTCTGCCAAAAGCACCCTTTGAATGCATATCGTGTGGTTTTGCAGAAAACTGCATCCGCATCTACCAAAAAGTGCATGTGCTTGCTTAAAACGCGTTTTGGCACAAATCCATGTGCAGGTGCTAAAAAGAGCAGCATCGGCATGCTTTTCACGTCGTTTGGTAGAACTCTACACGCGCGTTCTGCCAAAAGCACCATTTGCAAGCATATCGTGTGGTTTTGCAGAAAACTGCATCCGCGTCTACCAAAAGATGCATATGCATGCTTAAAACGCGTTTTGGCACAAATCCATGTGCGGGTGCCAAAAAGAGCAGCATTGGCATGCTTTTCACGTCGTTTGGTAGAACTCCACACGCGCGTTCTGCCAAAATCACCATTTGCATGAATATCGTGTTGTTTTGCAGGAAACTGCATCCGTGTCTGCCAAAAGATGCATATGCATGCTTAAAACGCGTTTTGGCACAAATCCACGTTCGGGTTCTAAGCAGAGCAGCATTGGCATGCTTTTCACGTCGGTTGGTAGAAATCCACACGCCCGTTCTGCCAAAAGCACCATTTGCAAGCATATCGTGTGGTTTTGCAGAAAACTGCAGCCGCGTCTACCAAAAGATGCATATGCATGCTTAAAACGCGTTTTGGAAAAAATCCATGTGCGGGTGCTAAAAAGAGCAGCATTGGCATGCTTTTCACGTCGTTTGGTAGAAATCCACACGCGCGTTCTGCCAAAAGCACCATTTGCATGCATATCGTGTGGTTTTGCAGAAAACTGCATCCGCGTCTACCAAAAGTTGCATATGCATGCTTAAAACACGTTTTGCCACAAATCCATGTGCGGGTTCTAAACAGAGCAGCATCGGCATGCTTTTCACGTCGTTTGGTAGAAATCCACACGCGCGTTCTGCCAAAAGCACCATTTGCATGCATATCGTGTGGTTTTGCAGAAAACTGCATCCGCATCTACCAAAAATTGCATGTGCTTGCTTAAAACGCGTTTTGGCACAAATCCATGAGCGGGTTCTAAAAAGAGCAGCATTGGCATGCTTTTCACGTCGTGTGGTAGAAATCCACGCGCGCGTTCTGCCAAAAGCACCCTTTGAATGCATATCGTGTAATTTGCATGCATATCGTGTGGTTTTGCAGAAAACTGCGTCCGCGTCTACCAAAAAGTGCATGTGCTTGCTTAAAACGCGCTTTGGCACAAATCCATGTGCAGGTGCTAAAAAGAGCAGCATCGGCATACTTTTCACGTCGTTTGGTAGAAATCCACACGCGCGTTCTGCCAAAAGCACCATTTGCATGCATATCGTGTGGTTTTGCAGAAAACTGCATCCGCGTCTACCAAACGTTGCATATGCATGCTTAAAACGCGTTTTGGCACAAATCCATGTGCGGGTGCTAAAAAGAGCAGCATTGGTATGCTTCTCACGTCGTTTGGTAGAAATCCACACGCGCGTTCTGCCAAAAGCACCATTTGCATGCATATCGTGGGGTTTTGCAGAAAACTGCATCCGCGTCTACCAAAAGATGCATATGCATGCTTAAAACGCGTTTTGGCACAAATCCATGTGCGGGTTCTAAAAAGAGCAGCATTGGCATGCTTTTCACGTCGTTTGGTAGAAATAAACGCGCGCGTTCTGCAAAAAGCACCATTTGCATGCATATCGTGTGGTTTTGCAGAAAACTGCATCCGTGTCTACCAAAAGTTGCATATGCATGCTTAAAACGCGTTTTGGCACAAATCCATGTGCGGGTGCTAAAAAGAGCAGCATTGGCATGCTTTTCACGTCGTTTGGTAGAACTCCACACGCGCGTTCTGCCAAAAGCACCATTTGCATGCATATCTTGTGGTTTTGTAGAAAACTGCGTCCGCGTCTACCAAAAAGTGCATGTGCTTGCTTAAAACGCGTTTTGGCACAAATCCATGTGCAGGTGCTAAAAAGAGCAGCATCGGCATACTTTTCACGTCGTTTGGTAGAAATACACACGCGCGTTCTGCCAAAAGCACCATTTGCATGCATATCGTGTGGTTTTGCAGAAAACTGCATCCGCGTCTACCAAACGTTGCATATGCATGCTTAAAACGCGTTTTGGCTCAAATCCATGTGCGGGTTCTAAAAAGAGCAGCATTGGTATGCTTCTCACGTCGTTTGGTAGAAATCCACACGAGCGTTCTGCCAAAAGCACCATTTGCATGCATATCGTGGGGTTTTGCAGAAAACTGCATCCGCGTCTACCAAAAGTTGCATATGCATGCTTAAAACGCGTTTTGGCATAAATCCATGTGCGGGTGCTAAAAAGAACAGCATTGGCATGCTTTTCACGTCGTTTGGTAGAAATCCACACGTGCGTTCTGCCAAAAGCACCATTTGCATGCATATCGTGTGGTTTCGCAGAAAACTGCAGCCGTGTCAACCAAAAGATGCATAAGCATGCTTAAAGCGCGTTTTGGCACAAATCCATGTGCGGCTTCTAAAAAGAGCAGCATTGGCATGCTTTTCACGTCGTTTGGTAGAAATCCACACGCGCGTTCTGCCAAAAGCACCATTTGCATGCATATCGTGTGGTTTTGCAGAAAACTGCATCCGCGTCTACCAAAAGATGTATATGCATGCTTAAAACGCGTTTTGGCACAAATCCATGTGCGGGTGCCAAAAAGAGCAGCATTGGCATGCTTTTCACGTCGTTTGGTAGAACTCCACACGCGCGTTCTGCCAAAAGCACCATTTGCATGCGTATCGTGTGGTTTTGCAGAAAACTGCATCCGTGTCTGCCAAAAGATGCATATGCATGCTTAAAACGCGTTTTGGCACAAATCCACGTGCGGGTTCTAAACAGAGCAGCATTGGCATGCTTTTCACGTCGGTTGGTAGAAATCCACACGCCCGTTCTGCCAAAAGCACCATTTGCATGCATATCGTGTGGTTTTGCAGAAAACTACAGCCGCGTCTACCAAAAAAAAGCATATGCATGCTTAAAACGCGTTTTGGAAAAAATCCATGTGCGGGTGCTAAAAAGAGCAGCATTGGCATGCTTTTCACGTCGTTTCGTAGAAATCCACACGCGCGTTCTGCCAAAAGCACCATTTGCATGCATATCGTGTGGTTTTGCAGAAAACTGCATCCGCTTCTACCAAAAGTTGCATATGCCTGCTTAAAACGCCTTTTGGCACAAATCCATGAGCGGGTTCTAAAAAGAGCAGCATTGGCATGCTTTTCACGTCGTGTGGTAGAAATCCACGCGCGCGTTCTGCCAAAAGCACCCTTTGAATGCATATCGTGTGGTTTTGCAGAAAACTGCATCCGCATCTACCAAAAAGTGCATGTGCTTGCTTAAAACGCGTTTTGGCACAAATCCATGCGCAGGTGCTAAAAAGAGCAGCATCGGCATGCTTTTCACGTCGTTTGGTAGAACTCCACACGCGCGTTCTGCCAAAAGCACCATTTGCAAGCATATCGTGTGGTTTTGCAGAAAACTGCATCCGCGTCTACCAAAAGATGCATATGCATGCTTAAAACGCGTTTTGGCACAAATCCATGTGCGGGTGCCAAAAAGAGCAGCATTGGCATGCTTTTCACGTCGTTTGGTAGAACTCCACACGCGCGTTCTGCCAAAAGCACCATTTGCATGAATATCGTGTGGTTTTGCAGGAAACTGCATCCGTGTCTGCCAAAAGATGCATATGCATGCTTAAAACGCGTTTTGGCACAAATCCACGTGCGGGTTCTAAACAGAGCAGCATTGGCATGCTTTTCACGTCGGTTGGTAGAAATCCACACGCCCGTTCTGCCAAAAGCACCATTCGCAAGCATATCGTGTGGTTTTGCAGAAAACTGCAGCCGCGTCTACCAAAAGATGCATATGCATGCTTAAAACGCGTTTTGGAAAAAATCCATGTGCGGGTGCTAAAAAGAGCAGCATTGGCATGCTTTTCACGTCCTTTGGTAGAAATCCACACGCGCGTTCTGCCAAAAGCACCATTTGCATGCATATCGTGTGGTTTTGCAGAAAACTGCATCCGCGTCTACCAAAAGTTGCATATGCATGCTTAAAACACGTTTCGGCACAAATCCATGTGCGGGTTCTAAACAGAGCAGCATCGGCATGCTTTTCACGTCGTTTGGTAGAAATCCACACGCGCGTTCTGCCAAAAGCACCATTTGCATGCATATCGTGTGGTTTTGCAGAAAACTGCATCCGCATCTACCAAAAATTGCATGTGCTTGCTTAAAACGCGTTTTGGCACAAATCCATGAGCGGGTTCCAAAAAGAGCAGCATTGGCATGCTTTTCACGTCGTGTGGTAGAAATCCACGCGCGCGTTCTGCCAAAAGCACCCTTTGAATGCATATCGTGTAATTTGCATGCATATCGTGTGGTTTTGCAGAAAACTGCATCCGCGTCTACCAAAAGATGCATGAGCGTGGTTAAAACGCGTTTTGGCACAAATCCATGTGCGGGTTCTAAAAAGAGCAGCATTGGCATGCTTTTCACGTCGTTTGGTAGAAATCCACACGCGCGTTCTGCGAAAAGCACCATTTGCATGCATATCTTGTGGTTTTGCAGACAACTGCGTCCGCGTCTACCAAAAAGTGCATGTGCTTGCTTAAAACGCGTTTTGGCACAAATCCATGTGCAGGTGCTAAAAAGAGCAGCATCGGCATACTTTTCACGTCGTTTGGTAGAAATCCACACGCGCGTTCTGCCAAAAGCACCATTTGCATGCATATCGTGTGGTTTTGCAGAAAACTGCATCCGCGTCTACCAAACGTTGCATATGCATGCTTAAAACGCGTTTTGGCACAAATCCATGTGCGGGTTCTAAAAAGAGCAGATTGGCCTGCTTTTCACGTCGTTTGCTAGAAATCCACACGCGCGTTCTGCCAAAAGCACCATTTGCATGCATATCGTGTGCTTTTGCAGAAAACTGCGTCCGCGTCTACCAAAAAGTGCATGTGCAAGCTTAAAACGCGTTTTGGCACAAATCCATGTGCTGGTTCTAAAAAGAGCAGCATTGGCATGCTTTTGACGTCATTTGGTAGAAATCCACACGCGCGTTCTGCCACAAGCACCATTTGCAAGCATATCGTGTAGTTTTGCAGAAAACTGCAGCCGCGTCTACCAAAAGATGCATATGCATGCTTAAAACGCGTTTTGGCAAAAGTCCTTGTGCGGGTGCTAAAAAGAGCAGCACTGGCATGCTTTTCACGTCGTTTGGTAGAAATCCACACGGGCGTTCTGCCAAAAGTACCATTTGCATGCATATCGTGTGGTTTTGCAGAAAACTGCATCCGCGTCTACCAAAAGCTTAAAACGCGTTTTGGCACAAATCCATGAGCGGGTTCTAAAAAGAGCAGCATTGGCATGCTTTTCACGTCGTTTGGTAGAAATCCACACGCGCGTGCTGCCAAAAGCCCCATTGGCATGCATATCGTGTGGTTTTGCAGAAAACTGCATCCGCGTCTACCAAAACTTGCATATGCATGCTTAAAACGCGTTTTGGCACAAATCCATGTGCGGCTTCTAAAAATAGCAGCATTGGCATGCTTTTCACGTCGTTTGGTAGAAATCCACACGCGCGTGCTGCCAAAAGCCCCATTTGCATGCATATCGTGTGGTTTTGCAGAAAACTGCATCCGCGTCTACCAAAACTTGCATATGCATGCTTAAAACGCGTTTTGGCACAAATCCATGTGCGGCTTCTAAAAAGAGCAGCATTGGCATGCTTTTCACGTCGTTTGGTAGAAATCCAAACGCGCGTTCTTCCAAAAGCACCATTTGCATGCATATCGTGTGGTTTTGCAGAAAACTGCATCCGCGTCTACCAAAAGATGCATAAGCGCGGTTAAAACGCGTTTTGGCACAAATCCATGTGCACGTGCTAAAAAGAGCAGCATCGGCATACTTTTCACGTCGTTTGGTAGAAATCCACACGCGCGTTCTGCCAAAAGCACCATTTGCATGCATATCGTGTGGTTTTGCAGAAAACTGCATCCGCGTCTACCAAAAGTTGCATATGCATGCTTAAAACGCGTTTTGGCACAAATCCATGTGCGGGTGCTAAAAAAAGCAGCATTGGCATGCTTTTCACGTCGTTTGGTAGAAATCCACACGCGCGTTCTGCCAAAAGCACCATTTGCATGCATATCGTGTGGTTTTGCAGAAAACTGCATCCGCGTCTACCAAAAGTTGCATATGCATGCTTAAAACGCGTTTTGGCACAAATCCATGTGCGGGTGCTAAAAAAAGCAGCATTGGCATGCTTTTCACGTCGTTTGGTAGAAATCCACACGCGCGTTCTGCCAAAAGCACCATTTGCATGCATATCGTGTGGTTTTGCAGAAAACTGCATCCGCGTCTACCAAAAGTTGCATATGCATGCTTAAAACGCGTTTTGGCACAAATCCATGTGCAGGTGCTAAAAAGAGCAGCATCGGCATGCTTTTCACGTCGTTTGGTAGAACTCCACACGCGCGTTCTGCCAAAAGCACCATTTGCATGAATATCGTGTGGTTTTGCAGGAAACTGCATCCGTGTCTGCCAAAAGATGCATATGCATGCTTAAAACGCGTTTTGGCACAAATCCACGTGCGGGTTCTAAACAGAGCAGCATTGGCATGCTTTTCACGTCGGTTGGTAGAAATCCACACGCCCGTTCTGCCAAAAGCACCATTTGCAAGCATATCGTGTGGTTTTGCAGAAAACTGAAGCCGCGTCTACCAAAAGATGCATATGCATGCTTAAAACGCGTTTTGGAAAAAATCCATGTGCGGGTACTAAAAAGAGCAGCATTGGCAAGCTTTTCACGTCGTTTGGTAGAAATCCACACGCGCGTTCTGCCAAAAGCACCATTTGCATGCATATCGTGTGGTTTTGCAGAAAACTGCATCCGCGTCTACCAAAAGTTGCATATGCATGCTTAAAACACGTTTTGGCACAAATCCATGTGCGGGTTCTAAACAGAGCAGCATCGGCATGCTTTTCACGTCGTTTGGTAGAAATCCACACGCGCGTTCTGCCAAAAGCACCATTTGCATGCATATCGTGTGGTTTTGCAGAAAACTGCATCCGCATCTACCAAAAATTGCATGTGCTTGCTTAAAACGCGTTTTGGCACAAATCCATGAGCGGGTTCTAAAAAGAGCAGCATTGGCATGCTTTTCACGTCGTGTGGTAGAAATCCACGCGCGCGTTCTGCCAAAAGCACCCTTTGAATGCATATCGTGTAATTTGCATGCATATCGTGTGGTTTTGCAGAAAACTGCATCCGCGTCTACCAAAAGATGCATGAGCGTGGTTAAAACGCGTTTTGGCACAAATCCATGTGCGGGTTCTAAAAAGAGCAGCATTGGCATGCTTTTCACGTCGTTTGGTAGAAATCCACACGCGCGTTCTGCCAAAAGCACCATTTGCATGCATATCTTGTGGTTTTGCAGAAAACTGCGTCCGCGTCTACCAAACGTTGCATATGCATGCTTAAAACGCGTTTTGGCACAAATCCATGTGCGGGTGCTAAAAAGAGCAGCATTGGTATGCTTCTCACGTCGTTTGGTAGAAATCCACACGCGCGTTCTGCCAAAAGCACCATTTGCATGCATATCGTGGGGTTTTGCAGAAAACTGCATCCGCGTCTACCAAAAGATGCATATGCATGCTTAAAACGCGTTTTGGCACAAATCCATGTGCGGGTTCTAAAAAGAGCAGCATTAGCATGCTTTTCACGTCGTTTGGTAGAAATCCACGCGCGCGTTCTGCAAAAAGCACCATTTGCATGCATATCGCGTGGTTTTGCAGAAAACTGCATCCGTGTCTACCAAAAGTTGCATATGCATGCTTAAAACGCGTTTTGGCACAAATCCATGTGCGGGTGCTAAAAAGAGCAGCATTGGCATACTTTTCACGTCGTCTGGTAGAAATCCACACGCGCGTTCTGCCAAAAGCACCATTTGCATGCATATCGTGTGGTTTTGCAGAAAACTGCATCCGCGTCTACCAAAACTTGCATATGCAAGCTTAAAACGCGTTTTGGCACAAATCCATGTGCTGGTTCTAAAAAGAGCAGATTGGCCTGCTTTTCACGTCGTTTGGTAGAAATCCACACGCGCGTTCTGCCAAAAGCACCATTTGCATGCATATCGTGTGCTTTTGCAGAAAACTGCGTCCGCGTCTACCAAAAAGTGCATGTGCAAGCTTAAAACGCGTTTTGGCACAAATCCATGTGCGGGTTCTAAAAAGAGCAGCATTGGCATGCTTTTGACGTCATTTGGTAGAAATCCACACGCGCGTTCTGCCACAAGCACCATTTGCAAGCATATCGTGTAGTTTTGCAGAAAACTGCAGCCGCGTCTACCAAAAGATGCATATGCATGCTTAAAACGCGTTTTGGCAAAAGTCCTTGTGCGGGTGCTAAAAAGAGCAGCACTGGCATGCTTTTCACGTCGTTTGGTAGAAATCCACACGGGCGTTCTGCCAAAAGCACCATTTGCATGCATATCGTGTGGTTTTGCAGAAAACTGCATCCGCGTCTACCAAAAGCTTAAAACGCGTTTTGGCACAAATCCATGAGCGGGTTCTAAAAAGAGCAGCATTGGCATGCTTTTCACGTCGTTTGGTAGAAATCCACACGCGCGTGCTGCCAAAAGCCCCATTGGCATGCATATCGTGTGGTTTTGCAGAAAACTGCATCCGCGTCTACCAAAACTTGCATATGCATGCTTAAAACGCGTTTTGGCACAAATCCATGTGCGGCTTCTAAAAAGAGCAGCATTGGCATGCTTTTCACGTCGTTTGGTAGAAATCCAAACGCGCGTTCTTCCAAAAGCACCATTTGCATGCATATCGTGTGGTTTTGCAGAAAACTGCATCCGCGTCTACCAAAAGATGCATAAGCGCGGTTAAAACGCGTTTTGGCACAAATCCATGTGCACGTGCTAAAAAGAGCAGCATCGGCATACTTTTCACGTCGTTTGGTAGAAATCCACACGCGCGTTCTGCCAAAAGCACCATTTGCATGCATATCGTGTGGTTTTGCAGAAAACTGCATCCGCGTCTACCAAAAGTTGCATATGCATGCTTAAAACGCGTTTTGGCACAAATCCATGTGCGGGTGCTAAAAAAAGCAGCATTGGCATGCTTTTCACGTCGTTTGGTAGAAATCCACACGCGCGTTCTGCCAAAAGCACCATTTGCATGCATATCGTGTGGTTTTGCAGAAAACTGCATCCGCGTCTACCAAAAGTTGCATATGCATGCTTAAAACGCGTTTTGGCACAAATCCATGTGCGGGTGCTAAAAAAAGCAGCATTGGCATGCTTTTCACGTCGTTTGGTAGAAATCCATACGCGCGTTCTGCCAAAAGCACCATTTGCATGCATATCGTGTGGTTTTGCAGAAAACTGCATCCGCGTCTACCAAAAGTTGCATATGCATGCTTAAACGCGTTTTGGCACAAATCCATGTGCGGGTGCTAAAAAAAGCAGCATTGGCATGCTTTTCACGTCGTTTGGTAGAAATCCACACGCGCGTTCTGCCAAAAGCACCATTTGCATGCATATCGTGTGGTTTTGCAGAAAACTGCATCCGCGTCTACCAAAAAAGTGCATGTGCTTGCTTAAAACGCGTTTTGGCACAAATCCATGTGCAGGTGCTAAAAAGAGCAGCATCGGCATGCTTTTCACGTCGTTTGGTAGAACTCCACACGAGCGTTCTGCCAAAAGCACCATTTGCTTGCATATCGTGTGGTTTTGCAGAAAACTGCATCCGCGTCTACCAAAAGTTGCATATGCCTGCTTAAAACGCGTTTTGGCACAAATCCATGAGCGGGTTCTAAAAAGAGCAGCATTGCCATGCTTTTCACGTCGTGTGGTAGAAGTCTACGCGCGCGTTCTGCCAAAAGCACCCTTTGAATGCATATCGTGTAGTTGTGCAGAAAACTGCATCCGCGTCTACCAAAAAGTGCATGTGCTTGCTCAAAACGCGTTTTGGCACAAATCCATGTGCGGGTGCTAAAAAAGCACCATTGGCATGCTTTTCACGTCGTTTGGTAGAAATCCACACGCGCGTTCTGCCAAAAGCACCATTTGCATGCATATCGTGTGGTTTTGCAGAAAACTGCATCCGCGTCTACCAAAAAAGTGCGTGTGCTTGCTTAAAACGCGTTTTGGCACAAATCCATGTGCAGGTGCAAAAAGAGCAGCATCGGCATGCTTTTCACGTCGTTTGGTAGAAATCCACACGCGCGTTCTGCCAAAAGCACCATTTGCATGCATATCGTGTGGTTTTGCAGAAAACTGCATCCGCGTCTAGGAAAAGATGCATATGCACGCTTAAAACGCGTTTTGGCCCAAATCCATGTGCGGGTGCTAAAAAGAGCAGCATTGGCATGCTTTTCACGTCGTTTGGTAGAAATCCACACGCGCGTTCTGCCAAAAGCACCATTTGCATGCATATCGTGTGGTTTTGCAGAAAACTGCATCCGCGTCTAGCAAAAGATGCATATGCACGCTTAAAACGCGTTTTGGCACAAATCCATGTGCGGGTGCTAAAAAGAGCAGCATTGGCATGCTTTTCACGTCGTTTGGTAGAAATCCACACGCGCGTTCTGCCAAAAGCACCATTTGCATGCATATCGTGTGCTTTTGCAGAAAACTGCGTCCGCGTCTACCAAAAAGTGCATGTGCAAGCTTAAAACGCGTTTTGGCACAAATCCATGTGCGGGTTCTAAAAAGAGCAGCATTGGCATGCTTTTGACGTCATTTGGTAGAAATCCACACGCGCGTTCTGCCACAAGCACCATTTGCAAGCATATCGTGTAGTTTTGCAGAAAACTGCAGCCGCGTCTACCAAAAGATGCATATGCATGCTTAAAACGCGTTTTGGCAAAAGTCCTTGTGCGGGTGCTAAAAAGAGCAGCACTGGCATGCTTTTCACGTCGTTTGGTAGAAATCCACACGGGCGTTCTGCCAAAAGCACCATTTGCATGCATATCGTGTGGTTTTGCAGAAAACTGCATCCGCGTCTACCAAAAGCTTAAAACGCGTTTTGGCACAAATCCATGAGCGGGTTCTAAAAAGAGCAGCATTGGCATGCTTTTCACGTCGTTTGGTAGAAATCCACACGCGCGTGCTGCCAAAAGCCCCATTGGCATGCATATCGTGTGGTTTTGCAGAAAACTGCATCCGCGTCTACCAAAACTTGCATATGCATGCTTAAAACGCGTTTTGGCACAAATCCATGTGCGGCTTCTAAAAAGAGCAGCATTGGCATGCTTTTCACGTCGTTTGGTAGAAATCCACACGCGCGTGCTGCCAAAAGCCCCATTTGCATGCATATCGTGTGGTTTTGCAGAAAACTGCATCCGCGTCTACCAAAACTTGCATATGCATGCTTAAAACGCGTTTTGGCACAAATCCATGTGCGGCTTCTAAAAAGAGCAGCATTGGCATGCTTTTCACGTCGTTTGGTAGAAATCCAAACGCGCGTTCTTCCAAAAGCACCATTTGCATGCATATCGTGTGGTTTTGCAGAAAACTGCATCCGCGTCTACCAAAAGATGCATAAGCGCGGTTAAAACGCGTTTTGGCACAAATCCATGTGCACGTGCTAAAAAGAGCAGCATCGGCATACTTTTCACGTCGTTTGGTAGAAATCCACACGCGCGTTCTGCCAAAAGCACCATTTGCATGCATATCGTGTGGTTTTGCAGAAAACTGCATCCGCGTCTACCAAAAGTTGCATATGCATGCTTAAAACGCGTTTTGGCACAAATCCATGTGCGGGTGCTAAAAAAAGCAGCATTGGCATGCTTTTCACGTCGTTTGGTAGAAATCCACACGCGCGTTCTGCCAAAAGCACCATTTGCATGCATATCGTGTGGTTTTGCAGAAAACTGCATCCGCGTCTACCAAAAGTTGCATATGCATGCTTAAAACGCGTTTTGGCACAAATCCATGTGCGGGTGCTAAAAAAAGCAGCATTGGCATGCTTTTCACGTCGTTTGGTAGAAATCCACACGCGCGTTCTGCCAAAAGCACCATTTGCATGCATATCGTGTGGTTTTGCAGAAAACTGCATCCGCGTCTACCAAAAGTTGCATATGCATGCTTAAACGCGTTTTGGCACAAATCCATGTGCGGGTGCTAAAAAAAGCAGCATTGGCATGCTTTTCACGTCGTTTGGTAGAAATCCACACGCGCGTTCTGCCAAAAGCACCATTTGCATGCATATCGTGTGGTTTTGCAGAAAACTGCATCCGCGTCTACCAAAAAAGTGCATGTGCTTGCTTAAAACGCGTTTTGGCACAAATCCATGTGCAGGTGCTAAAAAGAGCAGCATCGGCATGCTTTTCACGTCGTTTGGTAGAACTCCACACGAGCGTTCTGCCAAAAGCACCATTTGCTTGCATATCGTGTGGTTTTGCAGAAAACTGCATCCGCGTCTACCAAAAGTTGCATATGCCTGCTTAAAACGCGTTTTGGCACAAATCCATGAGCGGGTTCTAAAAAGAGCAGCATTGCCATGCTTTTCACGTCGTGTGGTAGAAGTCTACGCGCGCGTTCTGCCAAAAGCACCCTTTGAATGCATATCGTGTAGTTGTGCAGAAAACTGCATCCGCGTCTACCAAAAAGTGCATGTGCTTGCTCAAAACGCGTTTTGGCACAAATCCATGTGCGGGTGCTAAAAAAGCACCATTGGCATGCTTTTCACGTCGTTTGGTAGAAATCCACACGCGCGTTCTGCCAAAAGCACCATTTGCATGCATATCGTGTGGTTTTGCAGAAAACTGCATCCGCGTCTACCAAAAAAGTGCGTGTGCTTGCTTAAAACGCGTTTTGGCACAAATCCATGTGCAGGTGCAAAAAGAGCAGCATCGGCATGCTTTTCACGTCGTTTGGTAGAAATCCACACGCGCGTTCTGCCAAAAGCACCATTTGCATGCATATCGTGTGGTTTTGCAGAAAACTGCATCCGCGTCTAGGAAAAGATGCATATGCACGCTTAAAACGCGTTTTGGCACAAATCCATGTGCGGGTGCTAAAAAGAGCAGCATTGGCATGCTTTTCACGTCGTTTGGTAGAAATCCACACGCGCGTTCTGCCAAAAGCACCATTTGCATGCATATCGTGTGGTTTTGCAGAAAACTGCATCCGCGTCTAGCAAAAGATGCATATGCACGCTTAAAACGCGTTTTGGCACAAATCCATGTGCGGGTGCTAAAAAGAGCAGCATTGGCATGCTTTTCACGTCGTTTGGTAGAAATCCACACGCGCGTTCTGCCAAAAGCACCATTTGCATGCATATCGTGTGGTTTTGCAGAAACCTGCATCCGCGTCTACCAAAAGATGCATATGCATGCTTAAAACGCGTTCTGGTACAAATCCATGTGCGGGTTCTAAAAAGAGCAGCATTGGCATGCTTTTCACGTCGTTTGGTAGAAATCCACACGCGCGTTCGGCCAAAAGCACCATTTGAATGCATATCGTGTGGTTTTGCAGAAAACTGCATCCGCGTCTACCAAAAGATGCATATGCATGCTTAAAACGCGTTTCGGCACAAATGCATGTGCAGGTGCTAAAATGAACAGCATTGGCATGCTTTTCACGTCGTTTGGTAGAAATCCACACCCGCGTTCTGCGAAAAGCACCATTTGCATGCATATCGTGTGGTTTTGCAGAAAACTGCATCCGCCTCTGCCAAAAGATGCATATGCGTGGTTAAAACGCGTTTTGGCACAAATCCATGTGCGGGTGCTAAAAAGAGCAGTATTGGCATGCTTTTCACGTCGTTTGGTAGAAATCCACACGCGCGTTCTGCCAAAAGCACCATTTGCATGCATATCGTGTGGTTTTGCAGAAAACTGCATCCGCGTCTACCAAAAGGTGCAGGTGCATGCTTAAAACGCGTTTTGGCACAAATCCATGTGCGGGTGCTAAAAAGAGCAGCATTGGCATGCTTTTCACGACGTTTTGTAGAAATCCACACGCGCGTTCTGCCAAAAGCACCCTTTGAATGCATATCGTGTGGTTTTGCAGAAAACTGCATCCGCATCTACCAAAAAGTGCATGTGCTTGCTTAAAACGCGTTTTGGCACAAATCCATGTGCAGGTGCTAAAAAGAGCAGCATCGGCATGCTTTTCACGTCGTTTGGTAGAACTCCACACGCGCGTTCTGCCAAAAGCACCATTTGCAAGCATATCGTGTGGTTTTGCAGAAAACTGCATCCGCGTCTACCAAAAGATGCATATGCATGCTTAAAAAGCGTTTTGGCACAAATCCATGTGCGGGTGCCAAAAAGAGCAGCATTGGCATGCTTTTCACGTCGTTTGGTAGAACTCCACACGCGCGTTCTGCCAAAAGCACCATTTGCATGAATATCGTGTGGTTTTGCAGGAAACTGCATCCGTGTCTGCCAAAAGATGCATATGCATGCTTAAAACGCGTTTTGGCACAAATCCACGTGCGGGTTCTAAACAGAGCAGCATTGGCATGCTTTTCACGTCGGTTGGTAGAAATCCACACGCCCGTTCTGCCAAAAGCACCATTTGCAAGCATATCGTGTGGTTTTGCAGAAAACTGAAGCGGCGTCTACCAAAAGATGCATATGCATGCTTAAAACGCGTTTTGGAAAAAATCCATGTGCGGGTGCTAAAAAGAGCAGCATTGGCAAGCTTTTCACGTGGTTTGGTAGAAATCCACACGCGCGTTCTGCCAAAAGCACCATTTGCATGCATATCGTGTGGTTTTGCAGAAAACTGCATCCGCGTCTACCAAAAGTTGCATATGCATGCTTAAAACACGTTTTGGCACAAATCCATGTGCGGGTTCTAAACAGAGCAGCATCGGCATGCTTTTCACGTCGTTTGGTAGAAATCCACACGCGCGTTCTGCCAAAAGCACCATTTGCATGCATATCGTGTGGTTTTGCAGAAAACTGCATCCGCATCTACCAAAAATTGCATGTGCTTGCTTAAAACGCGTTTTGGCACAAATCCATGAGCGGGTTCTAAAAAGAGCAGCATTGGCATGCTTTTCACGTCGTGTGGTAGAAATCCACGCGCGCGTTCTGCCAAAAGCACCCTTTGAATGCATATCGTGTAATTTGCATGCATATCGTGTGGTTTTGCAGAAAACTGCATCCGCGTCTACCAAAAGATGCATGAGCGTGGTTAAAACGCGTTTTGGCACAAATCCATGTGCGGGTTCTAAAAAGAGCAGCATTGGCATGCTTTTCACGTCGTTTGGTAGAAATCCACACGCGCGTTCTGCCAAAAGCACCATTTGCATGCATATCTTGTGGTTTTGCAGAAAACTGCGTCCGCGTCTACCAAACGTTGCATATGCATGCTTAAAACGCGTTTTGGCACAAATCCATGTGCGGGTGCTAAAAAGAGCAGCATTGGTATGCTTCTCACGTCGTTTGGTAGAAATCCACACGCGCGTTCTGCCAAAAGCACCATTTGCATGCATATCGTGGGGTTTTGCAGAAAACTGCATCCGCGTCTACCAAAAGATGCATATGCATGCTTAAAACGCGTTTTGGCACAAATCCATGTGCGGGTTCTAAAAAGAGCAGCATTAGCATGCTTTTCACGTCGTTTGGTAGAAATCCACGCGCGCGTTCTGCAAAAAGCACCATTTGCATGCATATCGCGTGGTTTTGCAGAAAACTGCATCCGTGTCTACCAAAAGTTGCATATGCATGCTTAAAACGCGTTTTGGCACAAATCCATGTGCGGGTGCTAAAAAGAGCAGCATTGGCATACTTTTCACGTCGTTTGGTAGAAATCCACACGCGCGTTCTGCCAAAAGCACCATTTGCATGCATATCGTGTGGTTTTGCAGAAAACTGCATCCGCGTCTACCAAAACTTGCATATGCAAGCTTAAAACGCGTTTTGGCACAAATCCATGTGCTGGTTCTAAAAAGAGCAGATTGGCCTGCTTTTCACGTCGTTTGGTAGAAATCCACACGCGCGTTCTGCCAAAAGCACCATTTGCATGCATATCGTGTGCTTTTGCAGAAAACTGCGTCCGCGTCTACCAAAAAGTGCATGTGCAAGCTTAAAACGCGTTTTGGCACAAATCCATGTGCGGGTTCTAAAAAGAGCAGCATTGGCATGCTTTTGACGTCATTTGGTAGAAATCCACACGCGCGTTCTGCCACAAGCACCATTTGCAAGCATATCGTGTAGTTTTGCAGAAAACTGCAGCCGCGTCTACCAAAAGATGCATATGCATGCTTAAAACGCGTTTTGGCAAAAGTCCTTGTGCGGGTGCTAAAAAGAGCAGCACTGGCATGCTTTTCACGTCGTTTGGTAGAAATCCACACGGGCGTTCTGCCAAAAGCACCATTTGCATGCATATCGTGTGGTTTTGCAGAAAACTGCATCCGCGTCTACCAAAAGCTTAAAACGCGTTTTGGCACAAATCCATGAGCGGGTTCTAAAAAGAGCAGCATTGGCATGCTTTTCACGTCGTTTGGTAGAAATCCACACGCGCGTGCTGCCAAAAGCCCCATTGGCATGCATATCGTGTGGTTTTGCAGAAAACTGCATCCGCGTCTACCAAAACTTGCATATGCATGCTTAAAACGCGTTTTGGCACAAATCCATGTGCGGCTTCTAAAAAGAGCAGCATTGGCATGCTTTTCACGTCGTTTGGTAGAAATCCACACGCGCGTGCTGCCAAAAGCCCCATTTGCATGCATATCGTGTGGTTTTGCAGAAAACTGCATCCGCGTCTACCAAAACTTGCATATGCATGCTTAAAACGCGTTTTGGCACAAATCCATGTGCGGCTTCTAAAAAGAGCAGCATTGGCATGCTTTTCACGTCGTTTGGTAGAAATCCAAACGCGCGTTCTTCCAAAAGCACCATTTGCATGCATATCGTGTGGTTTTGCAGAAAACTGCATCCGCGTCTACCAAAAGATGCATAAGCGCGGTTAAAACGCGTTTTGGCACAAATCCATGTGCACGTGCTAAAAAGAGCAGCATCGGCATACTTTTCACGTCGTTTGGTAGAAATCCACACGCGCGTTCTGCCAAAAGCACCATTTGCATGCATATCGTGTGGTTTTGCAGAAAACTGCATCCGCGTCTACCAAAAGTTGCATATGCATGCTTAAAACGCGTTTTGGCACAAATCCATGTGCGGGTGCTAAAAAAAGCAGCATTGGCATGCTTTTCACGTCGTTTGGTAGAAATCCACACGCGCGTTCTGCCAAAAGCACCATTTGCATGCATATCGTGTGGTTTTGCAGAAAACTGCATCCGCGTCTACCAAAAGTTGCATATGCATGCTTAAAACGCGTTTTGGCACAAATCCATGTGCGGGTGCTAAAAAAAGCAGCATTGGCATGCTTTTCACGTCGTTTGGTAGAAATCCACACGCGCGTTCTGCCAAAAGCACCATTTGCATGCATATCGTGTGGTTTTGCAGAAAACTGCATCCGCGTCTACCAAAAGTTGCATATGCATGCTTAAACGCGTTTTGGCACAAATCCATGTGCGGGTGCTAAAAAAAGCAGCATTGGCATGCTTTTCACGTCGTTTGGTAGAAATCCACACGCGCGTTCTGCCAAAAGCACCATTTGCATGCATATCGTGTGGTTTTGCAGAAAACTGCATCCGCGTCTACCAAAAAAGTGCATGTGCTTGCTTAAAACGCGTTTTGGCACAAATCCATGTGCAGGTGCTAAAAAGAGCAGCATCGGCATGCTTTTCACGTCGTTTGGTAGAACTCCACACGAGCGTTCTGCCAAAAGCACCATTTGCTTGCATATCGTGTGGTTTTGCAGAAAACTGCATCCGCGTCTACCAAAAGTTGCATATGCCTGCTTAAAACGCGTTTTGGCACAAATCCATGAGCGGGTTCTAAAAAGAGCAGCATTGCCATGCTTTTCACGTCGTTTGGTAGAAATCCACACGCGCGTTCTGCCAAAAGCACCATTTGCATGCATATCGTGTGGTTTTGCAGAAAACTGCATCCGCGTCTACCAAAAGGTGCAGGTGCATGCTTAAAACGCGCTTTGGCACAAATCCATGTGCGGGTGCTAAAAAGAGCAGCATTGGCATGCTTTTCACGACGTTTTGTAGAAATCCACACGCGCGTTCTGCCAAAAGCACCATTTGCATGCATATCGTGTGGTTTTGCAGAAAACTGCATCCGCGTCTACCAAAAAAGTGCATGTGCTTGCTTAAAACGCGTTTTGGCACAAATCCATGTGCAGGTGCAAAAAGAGCAGCATCGGCATGCTTTTCACGTCGTTTGGTAGAAATCCACACGCGCGTTCTGCCAAAAGCACCATTTGCATGCATATCGTGTGGTTTTGCAGAAAACTGCATCCGCGTCTACCAAAAGTTGCATATGCATGCTTCAAACGCGTTTTGGCACAAATCCATGTGCGGGTTCTAAAAAGAGCAGCATTGGCATGCTTTTCACGTCGTTTGGTAGAAATCAACACGCGCGTTCTGCAAAAAGCACCATTTGCATGCATATCGTGTGGTTTTGCAGAAAACTGCATCCGCGTCTAGCAAAAGATGCATATGCATGCTTAAAACGCGTTCTGGTACAAATCCTTGTGCGGGTTCTAAAAAGAGCAGCATTGGCATGCTTTTCACGTCGTTTGGTAGAAATCCACACGCGCGTTCGGCCAAAAGCACCATTTCCATGCATATCGTGTGGTTTTGTAGAAAACTGCATCCGCGTCTACCAAACGATGCATATGCATGCTTAAAACGCGTTTCGGCACAAATCCATGTGCGGGTGCTAAAATGAGCAGCATTGGCATGCTTTTCACGTCCTTTGGTAGAAATCCACACGCGCGTTCTGCCAAAAGCACCATTTGCATGCATATCGTGTGGTTTTGCAGAAAACTGCATCCGCGTCTACCAAAAGTTGCATATGCATGCTTAAAACGCGTTTTGGCACAAATCCATGTGCGGGTTCTAAAAAGAGCAGCATTGGCATGCTTTTCACGTCGTTTGGTAGAAATTCACACCCGCGTTCTGCCAAAAGCACCATTTGCATGCATATTGTGTGGTTTTGCAGAAAACTGCATCCGCGTCTACCAAAAGCTTAAAACGCGTTTTGGCACAAATCCATGAGCGGGTTCTAAAAAGAGCAGCATTGGCATGCTTTTCACGTCGTTTGGTAGAAATCCACACGGGCGTTCTGCCAAAAGCACCATTTGCATGCATATCGTGTGGTTTTGCAGAAAACTGCATCCGCGTCTACCAAAAGCTTAAAACGCGTTTTGGCACAAATCCATGAGCGGGTTCTAAAAAGAGCAGCATTGGCATGCTTTTCACGTCGTTTGGTAGAAATCCACACGCGCGTGCTGCCAAAAGCCCCATTGGCATGCATATCGTGTGGTTTTGCAGAAAACTGCATCCGCGTCTACCAAAACTTGCATATGCATGCTTAAAACGCGTTTTGGCACAAATCCATGTGCGGCTTCTAAAAAGAGCAGCATTGGCATGCTTTTGACGTCGTTTGGTAGAAATCCACACGCGCGTGCTGCCAAAAGCCCCATTTGCATGCATATCCTGTGGTTTTGCAGAAAACTGCATCCGCGTCTACCAAAACTTGCATATGCATGCTTAAAACGCGTTTTGGCACAAATCCATGTGCGGCTTCTAAAAAGAGCAGCATTGGCATGCTTTTCACGTCGTTTGGTAGAAATCCAAACGCGCGTTCTTCCAAAAGCACCATTTGCATGCATATCGTGTGGTTTTGCAGAAAACTGCATCCGCGTCTACCAAAAGATGCATAAGCGCGGTTAAAACGCGTTTTGGCACAAATCCATGTGCACGTGCTAAAAAGAGCAGCATCGGCATACTTTTCACGTCGTTTGGTAGAAATCCACACGCGCGTTCTGCCAAAAGCACCATTTGCATGCATATCGTGTGGTTTTGCAGAAAAATGCATCCGCGTCTACCAAAAGTTGCATATGCATGCTTAAAACGCGTTTTGGCACAAATCCATGTGCGGGTGCTAAAAAAAGCAGCATTGGCATGCTTTTCACGTCGTTTGGTAGAAATCCACACGCGCGTTCTGCCAAAAGCACCATTTGCATGCATATCGTGTGGTTTTGCAGAAAACTGCATCCGCGTCTACCAAAAGTTGCATATGCATGCTTAAAACGCGTTTTGGCACAAATCCATGTGCGGGTGCTAAAAAAAGCAGCATTGGCATGCTTTTCACGTCGTTTGGTAGAAATCCACACGCGCGTTCTGCCAAAAGCACCATTTGCATGCATATCGTGTGGTTTTGCAGAAAACTGCATCCGCGTCTACCAAAAGTTGCATATGCATGCTTAAAACGCGTTTTGGCACAAATCCATGTGCGGGTGCTAAAAAAAGCAGCATTGGCATGCTTTTCACGTCGTTTGGTAGAAATCCACACGCGCGTTCTGCCAAAAGCACCATTTGCATGCATATCGTGTGGTTTTGCAGAAAACTGCATCCGCGTCTACCAAAAAGTGCATGTGCTTGCTTAAAACGCGTTTTGGCACAAATCCATGTGCAGGTGCTAAAAAGAGCAGCATCGGCATGCTTTTCACGTCGTTTGGTAGAACTCCACACGAGCGTTCTGCCAAAAGCACCATTTGCTTGCATATCGTGTGGTTTTGCAGAAAACTGCATCCGCGTCTACCAAAAGTTGCATATGCCTGCTTAAAACGCGTTTTGGCACAAATCCTTGAGCGGGTTCTAAAAAGAGCAGCATTGCCATGCTTTTCACGTCGTTTGGTAGAAATCCACACGCGCGTTCTGCCAAAAGCACCATTGGCATGCATATCGTGTGGTTTTGCAGAAAACTGCATCCGCGTCTACCAAAACTTGCATATGCATGCTTAAAACGCGTTTTGGCACAAATCCATGTGCGGCTTCTAAAAAGAGCAGCATTGGCATGCTTTTCATGTCGTTTGGTAGAAATCCACACGCGCGTGCTGCCAAAAGCCCCATTTGCATGCATATCGTGTGGTTTTGCAGAAAACTGCATCCGCGTCTACCAAAACTTGCATATGCATGCTTAAAACGCGTTTTGGCACAAATCCATGTGCGGCTTCTAAAAAGAGCAGCATTGGCATGCTTTTCACGTCGTTTGGTAGAAATCCAAACGCGCGTTCTTCCAAAAGCACCATTTGCATGCATATCGTGTGGTTTTGCAGAAAACTGCATCCGCGTCTACCAAAAGATGCATAAGCGCAGTTAAAACGCGTTTTGGCACAAATCCATGTGCACGTGCTAAAAAGAGCAGCATCGGCATACTTTTCACGTCGTTTGGTAGAAATCCACACGCGCGTTCTGCCAAAAGCACCATTTGCATGCATATCGTGTGGTTTTGCAGAAAACTGCATCCGCGTCTACCAAAAGTTGCATATGCATGCTTAAAACGCGTTTTGGCACAAATCCATGTGCGGGTGCTAAAAAAAGCAGCATTGGCATGCTTTTCACGTCGTTTGGTAGAAATCCACACGCGCGTTCTGCCAAAAGCACCATTTGCATGCATATCGTGTGGTTTTGCAGAAAACTGCATCCGCGTCTACCAAAAGTTGCATATGCATGCTTAAAACGCGTTTTGGCACAAATCCATGTGCGGGTGCTAAAAAGAGCAGCATTGGTATGCTTCTCACGTCGTTTGGTCGAAATCCACGCGCGCGTTCTGCCAAAAGCACCATTTGCATGCATATCATGTAGTTGTGCAGAAAACTGCATCCGCGTCTACCAAAAAGTGCATGTGCTTGCTTAAAACGCGTTTTGGCACAAATCCATGTGCGGGTGCTAAAAAAAGCAGCAATGCTTTTCACGTCGTTTGGTAGAAATCCACATGCGCGTTCTGCCAAAAGCACCATTTGCATGCATATCGTGTGGTTTTGCAGAAAACTGCATCTGCGTCTACCAAAAGTTGCATATGCATGCTTAAAACGCGTTTTGGCACAAATCCATGTGCGGCTTCTAAAAAGAGCAGCATTGGCATGCTTTTCACGTCGTTTGGTAGAAATCCACACGCGCGTTCTGCCAAAAGCACCATTTGCATGCATATCGTGTGGTTTTGCAGAAAACTGCATCCGCGTCTAGCAAAACTTGCATATGCATGCTTAAAACGCGTTTTGGCACAAATACATGTGCGGGTTCTAAAAAGAGCAGCATTGGCATGCTTTTCACGTCGTTTGATAGAAATCAACACGCGCGTTCTGCAAAAAGCACCATTTGCATGCATATCGTGTGGTTTTGCAGAAAACTGCATCCGCGTCTAGGAAAAGATGCATATGCACGCTTAAAACGCGTTTTGGCACAAATCCATGTGCGGGTGCTAAAAAGAGCAGCATTGGCATGCTTTTCACGTCGTTTCGTAGAAATCCACACGCGCGTTCTGCCAAAAGCACCATTTGCATGCACATCGTGTGGTTTTGCAGAAAACTGCATCCGCGTCTAGCAAAAGATGCATATGCACGCTTAAAACGCGTTTTGGCACAAATCCATGTGCGGGTGCTAAAAAGAGCAGCATTGGCATGCTTTTCACGTCGTTTGGTAGAAATCCACACGCGCGTTCTGCCAAAAGCACCATTTGCATGCATATCGTGTGGTTTTGCAGAAAACTGCATCCGCGTCTACCAAAAAAGTGCATGTGCTTGCTTAAAACGCGTTTTGGCACAAATCCATGTGCAGGTGCAAAAAGAGCAGCATCGGCATGCTTTTCACGTCGTTTGGTAGAAATCCACACGCGCGTTCTGCCAAAAGCACCATTTGCATGCATATCGTGTGGTTTTGCAGAAAACTGCATCCGCGTCTACCAAAAGTTGCATATGCATGCTTCAAACGCGTTTTGGCACAAATCCATGTGCGGGTTCTAAAAAGAGCAGCATTGGCATGCTTTTCACGTCGTTTGGTAGAAATCAACACGCGCGTTCTGCAAAAAGCACCATTTGCATGCATATCGTGTGGTTTTGCAGAAAACTGCATCCGCGTCTAGGAAAAGATGCATATGCACGCTTAAAACGCGTTTTGGCACAAATCCATGTGCGGGTTCTAAAAAGAGCAGCATTGGCATGCTTTTCACGTCGTTTGGTAGAAATCCACACGCGCGTTCTGCCAAAAGCACCATTTGCATGCATATTGTGTGGTTTTGCAGAAAACTGCATCCGCGTCTAGCAAAAGATGCATATGCACGCTTAAAACGCGTTTTGGCACAAATCCATGTGCGAGTGCTAAAAAGAGCAGCATTGGCATGCTTTTCACGTCGTTTGGTAGAAATCCACACGCGCGTTCTGCCAAAAGCACCATTTACATGCATATCGTGTGGTTTTGCAGAAACCTGCATCCGCGTCTACCAAAAGATGCATATGCATGCTTAAAACGCGTTTTGGCACAAATCCATGTGCGGCTTCTAAAAAGAGCAGCATTGGCATGCTTTTCATGTCGTTTGGTAGAAATCCACACGCGCGTTCTGCCAAAAGCCCCATTTGCATGCATATCGTGTGGTTTTGCAGAAAACTGCATCCGCGTCTACCAAAACTTGCATATGCAAGCTTACAACGCGTTTTGGCACAAATCCATGTGCGGGTTCTAAAAAGAGCAGATTGGCCTGCTTTTCACGTCGTTTGGTAGAAATCCACACGCGCGTTCTGCCAAGAGCACCATTTGCATGCATATCTTGTGGTTTTGCAGAAAACTGCGTCCGCATCTACCAAAAGATGCATATGCATGCTTAAAACGCGTTTTGGCTCAAATCCATGTGCGGGTTCTAAAAAGAGCAGCATTGGCATGCTTTTCACGTCGTTTGGTAGAAATCCACACGCGTGTTCTGCCAAAAGCACCATTTGGATGCATATCGTGTGGTTTTGCAGAAAACTGCGTCCGCGTCTACCAAAAAGTGCATGTGCTTGCTTAAAACGCGTTTTGGCACAAATCCATGTGCGGGTGCTAAAAAGAGCAGCATTGGCATGCTTTTCACGTCGTTTGGTAGAAATCCACACGCGCGTTCTGCCAAAAGCACCATTTGCATGCATATCGTGTGGTTTTGCAGAAAACTGCATCCGCGTCTAGCAAAAGATGCATATGCACGCTTAAAACGCGTTTTGGCACAAATCCATGTGCGGGTGCTAAAAAGAGCAGCATTGGCATGCTTTTCACGTCGTTTGGTAGAAATCCACACGCGCGTTCTGCCAAAAGCACCATTTGCATGCATATCGTGTGGTTTTGCAGAAAACTGCATCCGCGTCTACCAAAAAAGTGCATGTGCTTGCTTAAAACGCGTTTTGGCACAAATCCATGTGCAGGTGCAAAAAGAGCAGCATCGGCATGCTTTTCACGTCGTTTGGTAGAAATCCACACGCGCGTTCTGCCAAAAGCACCATTTGCATGCATATCGTGTGGTTTTGCAGAAAACTGCATCCGCGTCTACCAAAAGTTGCATATGCATGCTTCAAACGCGTTTTGGCACAAATCCATGTGCGGGTTCTAAAAAGAGCAGCATTGGCATGCTTTTCACGTCGTTTGGTAGAAATCCACACGCGCGTTCTGCCAAAAGCACCATTTGCATGCATATCGTGTGGTTTTGCAGAAAACTGCATCCGCGTCTAGCAAAAGATGCATATGCACGCTTAAAACGCGTTTTGGCACAAATCCATGTGCGGGTGCTAAAAAGAGCAGCATTGGCATACTTTTCACGTCGTTTGGTAGAAATCCACACGCGCGTTCTGCCAAAAGCACCATTTGCATGCATATCGTGTGGTTTTGCAGAAACCTGCATCCGCGTCTACCAAAAGATGCATATGCATGCTTAAAACGCGTTTTGGCACAAATCCATGTGCGGCTTCTAAAAAGAGCAGCATTGGCATGCTTTTCATGCCGTTTGGTAGAAATCCACACGCGCGTTCTGCCAAAAGCCCCATTTGCATGCATATCGTGTGGTTTTGCAGAAAACTGCATCCGCGTCTACCAAAACTTGCATATGCAAGCTTAAAACGCGTTTTGGCACAAATCCATGTGCGGGTTCTAAAAAGAGCAGATTGGCCTGCTTTTCACGTCGTTTGGTAGAAATCCACACGCGCGTTCTGCCAAAAGCACCATTTGCATGCATATCGTGTGGTTTTGCAGAAAACTGCATCTGCGTCTACCAAAAGATGCATAAGCGTGGTTAAAACGCGTTTTGGCTCAAATCCATGTGCGGGTTCTAAAAAGAGCAGCATTGGTATGCTTTTCACGTCGTTTGGTAGAAATCCACACGTGCGTTCTGCCAAAAGCACCATTTGCATGCATATCGTGTGGTTTCGCAGAAAACTGCAGCCGTGTCAACCAAAAGATGCATAAGCATGCTTAAAGCGCGTTTTGGCACAAATCCATGTGCGGCTTCTAAAAAGAGCAGCATTGGCATGCTTTTCACGTCGTTTGGTAGAAATCCACACGCGCGTTCTGCCAAAAGCACCATTTGCATGCATATCGTGTGGTTTTGCAGAAAACTGCATCCGCGTCTAGCAAAAGATGCATATGCACGCTTAAAACGCGTTTTGGCACAAATCCATGTGCGGGACCTAAAAAGAGCAGCATTGGCATACTTTTCACGTCGTTTGGTAGAAATCCACACGCGCGTTCTGCCAAAAGCACCATTTGCATGCATATCGTGTGGTTTTGCAGAAACCTGCATCCGCGTCTACCAAAAGATGCATATGCATGCTTAAAACGCGTTTTGGCACAAATCCATGTGCGGCTTCTAAAAAGAGCAGCATTGGCATGCTTTTCATGTCGTTTGGTAGAAATCCACACGCGCGTTCTGCCAAAAGCCCCATTTGCATGCATATCGTGTGGTTTTGCAGAAAACTGCATCCGCGTCTACCAAAACTTGCATATGCAAGCTTAAAACGCGTTTTGGCACAAATCCATGTGCGGGTTCTAAAAAGAGCAGATTGGCCTGCTTTTCACGTCGTTTGGTAGAAATCCACACGCGCGTTCTGCCAAAAGCACCATTTGCAGCATATCGTGTGGTTTTGCAGAAAACTGCATCTGCGTCTACCAAAAGATGCATAAGCGTGGTTAAAACGCGTTTTGGCTCAAATCCATGTGCGGGTTCTAAAAAGAGCAGCATTGGTATGCTTCTCACGTCGTTTGGTAGAAATCCACACGAGCGTTCTGCCAAAAGCACCATTTGCATGCATATCGTGGGGTTTTGCAGAAAACTGCATCCGCGTCTACCAAAAGTTGCATATGCATGCTTTAAACGCGTTTTGGCATAAATCCATGTGCGGGTGCTAAAAAGAACAGCATTGGCATGCTTTTCACGTCGTTTGGTAGAAATCCACACGTGCGTTCTGCCAAAAGCACCATTTGCATGCATATCGTGTGGTTTCGCAGAAAACTGCAGCCGTGTCAACCAAAAGATGCATAAGCATGCTTAAAGCGCGTTTTGGCACAAATCCATGTGCGGCTTCTAAAAATAGCAGCATTGGCATGCTTTTCACGTCGTTTGGTAGAAATCCACACGCGCGTTCTGCCAAAAGCACCATTTGCATGCATATCGTGTGGTTTTGCAGAAAACTGCATCCGCGTCTACCAAAAGATGCATATGCATGCTTAAAACGCGTTTTGGCACAAATCCATGTGCGGGTGCCAAAAAGAGCAGCATTGGCATGCTTTTCACGTCGTTTGGTAGAACTCCACACGCGCGTTCTGCCAAAAGCACCATTTGCATGCATATCGTGTTGTTTTGCAGAAAACTGCATCCGTGTCTGCCAAAAGATGCATATGCATGCTTAAAACGCGTTTTGGCACAAATCCACGTGCGGGTTCTAAACAGAGCAGCATTGGCATGCTCTTCACGTCGGTTGGTAGAAATCCACACGCCCGTTCTGCCAAAAGCACCATTTGCATGCATATCGTGTGGTTTTGCAGAAAACTGCAGCCGCGTCTACCAAAAAATGCATATGCCTGCTTAAAACGCGTTTTGGAAAAAATCCATGTGCGGGTGCTAAAAAGAGCAGCATTGGCATGCTTTTCACGTCGTTTCGTAGAAATCCACACGCGCGTTCTGCCAAAAGCGCCATTTGCATGCATATCGTGTGGTTTTGCAGAAAACTGCATCCGCTTCTACCAAAAGTTGCATATGCCTGCTTAAAACGCCTTTTGGCACAAATCCATGAGCGGGTTCTAAAAAGAGCAGCATTGGCATGCTTTTCACGTCGTGTGGTAGAAATCCACGCGCGCGTTCTGCCAAAAGCACCCTTTGAATGCATATCGTGTGGTTTTGCAGAAAACTGCATCCGCATCTACCAAAAAGTGCATGTGCTTGCTTAAAACGCGTTTTGGCACAAATCCATGTGCAGGTGCTAAAAAGAGCAGCATCGGCATGCTTTTCACGTCGTTTGGTAGAACTCCACACGCGCGTTCTGCCAAAAGCACCATTTGCAAGCATATCGTGTGGTTTTGCAGAAAACTGCATCCGCGTCTACCAAAAGATGCATATGCATGCTTAAAACGCGTTTTGGTACAAATCCATGTGCGGGTGCCAAAAAGAGCAGCATTGGCATGCTTTTCACGTCGTTTGGTAGAACTCCACACGCGCGTTCTGCCAAAAGCACCATTTGCATGAATATCGTGTGGTTTTGCAGGAAACTGCATCCGTGTCTGCCAAAAGATGCATATGCATGCTTAAAACGCGTTTTGGCACAAATCCACGTGCGGGTTCTAAACAGAGCAGCATTGGCATGCTTTTCACGTCGGTTGGTAGAAATCCACACGCCCGTTCTGCCAAAAGCACCATTTGCAAGCATATCGTGTGGTTTTGCAGAAAACTGCAGCCGCGTCTACCAAAAGATGCATATGCATGCTTAAAACGCGTTTTGGAAAAAATCCATGTGCGGGTGCTAAAAAGAGCAGCATTGGCATGCTTTTCACGTCGTTTGGTAGAAATCCACACGCGCGTTCTGCCAAAAGCACCATTTGCATGCATATCGTGTGGTTTTGCAGAAAACTGCATCCGCGTCTACCAACAGTTGCATATGCATGCTTAAAACACGTTTTGGCACAAATCCATGTGCGGGTTCTAAACAGAGCAGCATCGGCATGCTTTTCACGTCGTTTGGTAGAAATCCACACGCGCGTTCTCCCAAAAGCACCATTTGCATGCATATCGTGTGGTTTTGCAGAAAACTGCATCCGCATCTACCAAAAATTGCATGTGCTTGCTTAAAACGCGTTTTGGCACAAATCCATGAGCGGGTTCTAAAAAGAGCAGCATTGGCATGCTTTTCACGTCGTGTGGTAGAAATCCACGCGCGCGTTCTGCCAAAAGCACCCTTTGAATGCATATCGTGTAATTTGCATGCATATCGTGTGGTTTTGCAGAAAACTGCATCCGCATCTACCAAAAGATGCATATGCATGCTTAAAACGCGTTTTGGCTCAAATCCATGTGCGGGTTCTAAAAAGAGCAGCATTGGCATGCTTTTCACGTCGTTTGGTAGAAATCCACACGCGTGTTCTGCCAAAAGCACCATTTGGATGCATATCGTGTGGTTTTGCAGAAAACTGCGTCCGCGTCTACCAAAAAGTGCATGTGCTTCCTTAAAACGCGTTTTGGCACAAATCCATGTGCGGGTGCTAAAAAGAGCAGCATTGGCATGCTTTTCACGTCGTTTGGTAGAAATCCACACGCGCGTTCTGCCAAAAGCACCATTTGCATGCATATCGTGTGGTTTTGCAGAAAACTGCATCCGCGTCTAGCAAAAGATGCATATGCACGCTTAAAACGCGTTTTGGCACAAATCCATGTGCGGGTGCTAAAAAGAGCAGCATTGGCATGCTTTTCACGTCGTTTGGTAGAAATCCACACGCGCGTTCTGCCAAAAGCACCATTTGCATGCATATCGTGTGGTTTTGCAGAAAACTGCATCCGCGTCTACCAAAAAAGTGCATGTGCTTGCTTAAAACGCGTTTTGGCACAAATCCATGTGCAGGTGCAAAAAGAGCAGCATCGGCATGCTTTTCACGTCGTTTGGTAGAAATCCACACGCGCGTTCTGCCAAAAGCACCATTTGCATGCATATCGTGTGGTTTTGCAGAAAACTGCATCCGCGTCTACCAAAAGTTGCATATGCATGCTTCAAACGCGTTTTGGCACAAATCCATGTGCGGGTTCTAAAAAGAGCAGCATTGGCATGCTTTTCACGTCGTTTGGTAGAAATCCACACGCGCGTTCTGCCAAAAGCACCATTTGCATGCATATCGTGTGGTTTTGCAGAAAACTGCATCCGCGTCTAGCAAAAGATGCATATGCACGCTTAAAACGCGTTTTGGCACAAATCCATGTGCGGGTGCTAAAAAGAGCAGCATTGGCATACTTTTCACGTCGTTTGGTAGAAATCCACACGCGCGTTCTGCCAAAAGCACCATTTGCATGCATATCGTGTGGTTTTGCAGAAACCTGCATCCGCGTCTACCAAAAGATGCATATGCATGCTTAAAACGCGTTTTGGCACAAATCCATGTGCGGCTTCTAAAAAGAGCAGCATTGGCATGCTTTTCATGTCGTTTGGTAGAAATCCACACGCGCGTTCTGCCAAAAGCCCCATTTGCATGCATATCGTGTGGTTTTGCAGAAAACTGCATCCGCGTCTACCAAAACTTGCATATGCAAGCTTAAAACGCGTTTTGGCACAAATCCATGTGCGGGTTCTAAAAAGAGCAGATTGTCCTGCTTTTCACGTCGTTTGGTAGAAATCCACACGCGCGTTCTGCCAAAAGCACCATTTGCATGCATATCGTGTGGTTTTGCAGAAAACTGCATCCGCGTCTACCAAAAAAGTGCATGTGCTTGCTTAAAACGCGTTTTGGCACAAATCCATGTGCGGGTGCAAAAAGAGCAGCATCGGCATGCTTTTCACGTCGTTTGGTAGAAATCCACACGCGCGTTCTGCCAAAAGCACCATTTGCATGCATATCGTGTGGTTTTGCAGAAAACTGCATCCGCGTCTACCAAAAGTTGCATATGCATGCTTCAAACGCGTTTTGGCACAAATCCATGTGCGGGTTCTAAAAAGAGCAGCATTGGCATGCTTTTCACGTCGTTTGGTAGAAATCCACACGCGCGTTCTGCCAAAAGCACCATTTGCATGCATATCGTGTGGTTTTGCAGAAAACTGCATCCGCGTCTAGCAAAAGATGCATATGCACGCTTAAAACGCGTTTTGGCACAAATCCATGTGCGGGTGCTAAAAAGAGCAGCATTGGCATACTTTTCACGTCGTTTGGTAGAAATCCACACGCGCGTTCTGCCAAAAGCACCATTTGCATGCATATCGTGTGGTTTTGCAGAAACCTGCATCCGCGTCTACCAAAAGATGCATATGCATGCTTAAAACGCGTTTTGGCACAAATCCATGTGCGGCTTCTAAAAAGAGCAGCATTGGCATGCTTTTCATGTCGTTTGGTAGAAATCCACACGCGCGTTCTGCCAAAAGCCCCATTTGCATGCATATCGTGTGGTTTTGCAGAAAACTGCATCCGCGTCTACCAAAACTTGCATATGCAAGCTTAAAACGCGTTTTGGCACAAATCCATGTGCGGGTTCTAAAAAGAGCAGATTGTCCTGCTTTTCACGTCGTTTGGTAGAAATCCACACGCGCGTTCTGCCAAAAGCACCATTTGCATGCATATCGTGTGGTTTTGCAGAAAACTGCATCTGCGTCTACCAAAAGATGCATAAGCGTGGTTAAAACGCGTTTTGGCTCAAATCCATGTGCGGGTTCTAAAAAGAGCAGCATTGGTATGCTTCTCACGTCGTTTGGTAGAAATCCACACGAGCGTTCTGCCAAAAGCACCATTTGCATGCATATCGTGGGGTTTTGCAGAAAACTGCATCCGCGTCTACCAAAAGTTGCATATGCATGCTTAAAACGCGTTTTGGCATAAATCCATGTGCGGGTGCTAAAAAGAACAGCATTGGCATGCTTTTCACGTCGTTTGGTAGAAATCCACACGTGCGTTCTGCCAAAAGCACCATTTGCATGAATATCGTGTGGTTTCGCAGAAAACTGCAGCCGTGTCAACCAAAAGATGCATAAGCATGCTTAAAGCGCGTTTTGGCACAAATCCATGTGCGGCTTCTAAAAAGAGCAGCATTGGCATGCTTTTCACGTCGTTTGGTAGAAATCCACACGCGCGTTCTGCCAAAAGCACCATTTGCATGCATATCGTGTGGTTTTGCAGAAAACTGCATCCGCGTCTACCAAAAGATGCATATGCATGCTTAAAACGCGTTTTGGCACAAATCCATGTGCGGGTGCCAAAAAGAGCAGCATTGGCATGCTTTTCACGTCGTTTGGTAGAACTCCACACGCGCGTTCTGCCAAAAGCACCATTTGCATGCATATCGTGTGGTTTTGCAGAAAACTGCATCCGTGTCTGCCAAAAGATGCATATGCATGCTTAAAACGCGTTTTGGCACAAATCCACGTGCGGGTTCTAAACAGAGCAGCATTGGCATGCTCTTCACGTCGGTTGGTAGAAATCCACACGCCCGTTCTGCCAAAAGCACCATTTGCATGCATATCGTGTGGTTTTGCAGAAAACTGCATCCGCGTCTACCAAAACTTGCATATGCAAGCTTAAAACGCGTTTTGGCACAAATCCATGTGCGGGTTCTAAAAAGAGCAGATTGGCCTGCTTTTCACGTCGTTTGGTAGAAATCCACACGCGCGTTCTGCCAAAAGCACCATTTGCATGCATATCGTGTGGTTTTGCAGAAAACTGCATCTGCGTCTACCAAAAGATGCATAAGCGTGGTTAAAACGCGTTTTGGCTCAAATCCATGTGCGGGTTCTAAAAAGAGCAGCATTGGTATGCTTCTCACGTCGTTTGGTAGAAATCCACACGAGCGTTCTGCCAAAAGCACCATTTGCATGCATATCGTGGGGTTTTGCAGAAAACTGCATCCGCGTCTACCAAAAGTTGCATATGCATGCTTAAAACGCGTTTTGGCATAAATCCATGTGCGGGTGCTAAAAAGAACAGCATTGGCATGCTTTTCACGTCGTTTGGTAGAAATCCACACGTGCGTTCTGCCAAAAGCACCATTTGCATGCATATCGTGTGGTTTCGCAGAAAACTGCAGCCGTTGTCAACCAAAAGATGCATAAGCATGCTTAAAGCGCGTTTTGGCACAAATCCATGTGCGGCTTCTAAAAAGAGCAACATTGGCATGCTTTTCACGTCGTTTGGTAGAACTCCACACGCGGCGTTCTGCCAAAAGCACCATTTGCATGCATATCGTGTGGTTTTGCAGAAAACTGCATCCGTGTCTGCCAAAAGATGCATATGCATGCTTAAAACGCGTTTTGGCACAAATCCACGTGCGGGTTCTAAACAGAGCAGCATTGGCATGCTCTTCACGTCGGTTGGTAGAAATCCACACGCCCGTTCTGCCAAAAGCACCATTTGCATGCATATCGTGTGGTTTTGCAGAAAACTGCAGCCGCGTCTACCAAAAAATGCATATGCATGCTTAAAACGCGTTTTGGAAAAAATCCATGTGCGGGGTGCTAAAAAGAGCAGCATTGGCATGCTTTTCACGTCGTTTCGTAGAAATCCACACGCGCGTTCTGCCAAAAGCGCCATTTGCATGCATATCGTGTGGTTTTGCAGAAAACTGCATCCGCTTCTACCAAAAGTTGCATATGCCTGCTTAAAACGCCTTTTGGCACAAATCCATGAGCGGGTTCTAAAAAGAGCAGCATTGGCATGCTTTTCACGTCGTGTGGTAGAAATCCACGCGCGCGTTCTGCCAAAAGCACCCTTTGAATGCATATCGTGTGGTTTTTGCAGAAAACTGCATCCGCATCTACCAAAAAGTGCATGTGCTTGCTTAAAACGCGTTTTGGCACAAATCCATGTGCAGGTGCTAAAAAGAGCAGCATCGGCATGCTTTTCACGTCGTTTGGTAGAACTCCACACGCGCGTTCTGCCAAAAGCACCATTTTGCAAGCATATCGTGTGGTTTTGCAGAAAACTGCATCCCGCGTCTACCAAAAGATGCATATGCATGCTTAAAAACGCGTTTTGGCACAAATCCATGGTGCGGTGCCAAAAAGAGCAGCCATTGGCATGCTTTTCACGTCGTTTGGTAGAACTCCACACGCGCGTTCTGCCAAAAGCACCATTTGCATGAATATCGTGTGGTTTTGCAGGAAACTGCATCCGTGTCTGCCAAAAGATGCATATGCATGCTTAAAACGCGTTTTGGCACAAATCCACGTGCGGGTTCTAAACAGAGCAGCATTGGCATGCTTTTCACGTCGGTTGTAGAAATCCACACGCCCGTTCTGCCAAAGCACCATTTGCAAGCATATCGTGTGGTTTTGCAGAAAACTGCAGCCGCGTCTACAAAAGATGCATATGCATGCTTAAAACGCGTTTTGGAAAAAATCCATGTGCGGGTGCTAAAAAGAGCAGCATTGGCATGCTTTTCACGTCGTTTGGTAGAAATCCACACGCGCGTTCTGCCAAAAGCACCATTTGCATGCATATCGTGTGGTTTTGCAGAAAACTGCATCCGCGTCTACAAAAGTTGCATATGCATGCTTAAAACACGTTTTGGCACAAATCCATGTGCGGGTTCTAAACAGAGCAGCATCGGCATGCTTTTCACGTCGTTTGGTAGAAATCCACACGCGCGTTCTCCCAAAAGCACCATTTGCATGCATATCGTGTGGTTTTGCAGAAAACTGCATCCGCATCTACCAAAAATTGCATGTGCTTGCTTAAAACGCGTTTTGGCACAAATCCATGAGCGGGTTCTAAAAAGAGCAGCATTGGCATGCTTTTCACGTCGTGTGGTAGAAATCCACGCGCGCGTTCTGCCAAAAGCCACCCTTTGAATGCATATCGTGTAATTTGCATGCATATCGTGTGGTTTTGCAGAAAACTGCATCCGCGTCTACCAAAAGATGCATGAGCGTGGTTAAAACGCGTTTTGGCACAAATCCATGTGCGGGCTCTAAAAAGAGCAGCATATGGCCATGCTTTTCACGTCGTTTGGTAGAAATCCACACGCGCGTTCTGCCAAAAGCACCATTTGCATGCATATCGTGTGGTTTCGCAGAAAACTGCAGCCGTGTCAACCAAAAGATGCATAAGCATGCTTAAAGCGCGTTTTGGCACAAATCCATGTGCGGCTTCTAAAAAGAGCAACATTGGCATGCTTTTCACGTCGTGTGGTAGAAATCCACACGCGCGTTCTGCCAAAAGCACCATTTGCATGCATATCGTGTGGTTTTGCAGAAAACTGCATCCGCGTCTACCAAAAGATGCATATGCATGCTTAAAACGCGTTTTGGCACAAATCCATGTGCGGGTGCCAAAAAGAGCAGCATTGGCATGCTTTTCACGTCGTTTGGTAGAACTCCACACGCGCGTTCTGCCAAAAGCACCATTTGCATGCATATCGTGTGGTTTTGCAGAAAACTGCATCCGTGTCTGCCAAAAGATGCATATGCATGCTTAAAACGCGTTTTGGCACAAATCCACGTGCGGGTTCTAAACAGAGCAGCATTGGCATGCTCTTCACGTCGGTTGGTAGAAATCCACACGCCCGTTCTGCCAAAAGCACCATTTGCATGCATATCGTGTGGTTTTGCAGAAAACTGCCAGCCGCGTCTACCAAAAAATGCATATGCATGCTTAAAACGCGTTTTGGAAAAAATCCATGTGCGGGTGCTAAAAAGAGCAGCATTGGCATGCTTTTCACGTCGTTTCGTAGAAATCCACACGCGCGTTCTGCCAAAAAGCGCCATTTGCATGCATATCGTGTGGTTTTGCAGAAAACTGCATCCGCTTCTACCAAAAGTTGCATATGCCTGCTTAAAACGCCTTTTGGCACAAATCCATGAGCGGGTTCTAAAAAGAGCAGCATTGGCATGCTTTTCACGTCGTGTGGTAGAAATCCACGCGCGCGTTCTGCCAAAAGCACCCTTTGAATGCATATCGTGTGGTTTTGCAGAAAACTGCATCCGCATCTACAAAAAGTGCATGTGCTTGCTTAAAACGCGTTTTGGCACAAATCCATGTGGCAGGTGCTAAAAAGAGCAGCATCGGCATGCTTTTCACGTCGTTTGGTAGAACTCCACACGCGCGTTCTGCCAAAAGCACCATTTGCAAGCATTATCGTGTGGTTTTGCAGAAAACTGCATCCGCGTCTACCAAAAGATGCATATGCATGCTTAAAACGCGTTTTGGCACAAATCCATGTGCGGGTGCCAAAAAGAGCAGCATTGGCATGCTTTTCACGTCGTTTGGTAGAACTCCACACGCGCGTTCTGCCAAAAGCACCATTTGCATGAATATCGTGTGGTTTTGCAGGAAACTGCATCCGTGTCTGCCAAAAGATGCATATGCATGCTTAAAACGCGTTTTGGCACAAATCCACGTGCGGGTTCTAAACAGAGCAGCATTCGCATGCTTTTCACGTCGGTTGGTAGAAATCCACACGCCCGTTCTGCCAAAAGCACATTTGCAAGCATATCGTGTGGTTTTGCAGAAAACTGCAGCCGCGTCTACCAAAAGATGCATATGCATGCTTAAAACGCGTTTTGGAAAAATCCATGTGCGGGTGCTAAAAAGAGCAGCATTGGCATGCTTTTCACGTCGTTTGGTAGAAATCCACACGCGCGTTCTGCCAAAAGCACCATTGCATGCATATCGTGTGGTTTTGCAGAAAACTGCATCCGCGTCTACCAAAAGTTGCATATGCATGCTTAAAACGCGTTTTGGCACAAATCCATGTTCGGGTGCTAAAAAAAGCAGCATTGGCATGCTTTTCACGTCGTTTGGTAGAAATCCACACGCGCGTTCTGCCAAAAGCACCATTTGCATGCATATCGTGTGGTTTTGCAGAAAACTGCATCCGCGTCTACCAAAAGTTGCATATGCATGCTTAACGCGTTTTGGCACAAATCCATGTGCGGGTGCTAAAAAAAGCAGCATTGGCATGCTTTTCACGTCGTTTGGTAGAAATCCACACGCGCGTTCTGCCAAAAGCACCATTTGCATGCATATCGTGTGGTTTTGCAGAAAACTGCATCCGCGTCTACCAAAAAAGTGCATGTGCTTGCTTAAAACGCGTTTTGGCACAAATCCATGTGCAGGTGCTAAAAGAGCAGCATCGGCATGCTTTTCACGTCGTTTGGTAGAACTCCACACGAGCGTTCTGCCAAAAGCACCATTTGCTTGCATATCGTGTGGTTTTGCAGAAAACTGCATCCGCGTCTACCAAAAGTTGCATATGCCTGCTTAAAACGCGTTTTGGCACAAATCCATGAGCGGGTTCTAAAAAGAGCAGCATTGCCATGCTTTTCACGTCGTGTGGTAGAAGTCTACGCGCGCGTTCTGCCAAAAAGCACCCTTTGAATGCATATCGTGTAGTTGTGCAGAAAACTGCATCCGCGTCTACCAAAAAGTGCATGTGCTTGCTCAAAACGCGTTTTGGCACAAATCCATGTGCGGGTGCTAAAAAGCACCATTGGCATGCTTTTCACGTCGTTTGGTAGAAATCCACACGCGCGTTCTGCCAAAAGCACCATTTGCATGCATATCGTGTGGTTTTGCAGAAAACTGCATCCGCGTCTACCAAAAAAGTGCGTGTGCTTGCTTAAAACGCGTTTTGGCACAAATCCATGTGCAGGTGCAAAAAGAGCAGCATCGCATGCTTTTCACGTCGTTGTTAGAAATCACACGCGCGTTCTGCCAAAAGCACCATTTGCATGCATATCGTGTGGTTTTGCAGAAAACTGCATCCGCGTCTAGGAAAAGATGCATATGCACGCTTAAAACGCGTTTTGGCACAAATCCATGTGCGGGGTGCTAAAAAGAGCAGCATTGGCATGCTTTTCACGTCGTTTGGTAGAAATCCACACGCGCGTTCTGCCAAAAGCACCATTTGCATGCATATCGTGTGGTTTTGCAGAAATACTGCATCCGCGTCTAGCAAAAGATGCATATGCACGCTTAAAACGCGTTTTGGCACAAATCCATGTGCGGGTGCTAAAAAGAGCAGCATTGGCATGCTTTTCACGTCGTTGGTAGAAATCCACACGCGCGTTCTGCGAAAAGCACCATTTGCATGCATATCGTGTGGTTTTGCAGAAACCTGCATCCGCGTCTACAGAAAGATGCATTGCATGCTTAAAACGCGTTCTGGTACAAATCCATGTGCGGGTTCAAAAAGAGCAGCATTGGCATGCTTTTCACGTCGTTTGGTAGAAATCCACACGCGCGTTCGGCCAAAAGCACCATTTGAATGCATATCGTGTGGTTTTGCAGAAAACTGCATCCGCGTCTACCAAAAGATGCATATGCATGCTTAAACGCGTTTCGGCACAAATCCATGTGCAGGTGCTAAATGAACAGCATTGGCATGCTTTTCACGTCGTTGGTAGAAATCCACACCCGCGTTCTGCGAAAAGCACCATTTGCATGCATATCGTGTGGTTTTTGCAGAAAACTGCATCCGCCTCTGCCAAAAGATGCATATGCGTGGTTAAAACGCGTTTTTGGCACAAATCCATGTGCGGGTGACTAAAAAGAGCAGTATTGGCATGCTTTTCACGTCGTTTGGTAGAAATCCACACGCGCGTTCTGCCAAAAGCACCATTTGCATGCATATCGTGTGGTTTTGCAGAAAACTGCATCCGCGTCTACAAAAGGTGCAGGTGCATGCTTAAAACGCGTTTTGGCACAAATCCATGTGCGGGTGCTAAAAAGAGCAGCATTGGCATGCTTTTCACGACGTTTTGTAGAAATCCGCACGCGCGTTCTGCCAAAAGCACCCTTTGAATGCATATCGTGTGGTTTTGCAGAAAACTGCATCCGCATCTACCAAAAAGTGCATGTGCTTGCTTAAAACGCGTTTTGGCACAAATCCATGTGCAGGTGCTAAAAAGAGCAGCATCGGCATGCTTTTCACGTCGTTTGGTAGAACTCCACACGCGCGTTCTGCCAAAAGCACCATTTGCAAGCATATCGTGTGGTTTTGCAGAAAAACTGCATCCGCGTCTACCAAAAGATGCATATGCATGCTTAAAAAGCGTTTTGGCACAAATCCATGTGCGGGTGCCAAAAAGAGCAGCATTGGCATGCTTTTCACGTCGTTTGGTAGAAATCCACACGCGCGTTCTGCCAAAAGCACCATTTGCATGCATATCGTGTGGTTTTGCAGAAAACTGCATCCGCGTCTACCAAAAGTTGCATATGCATGCTTAAAACACGTTTTGGCACAAATCCATGTGCGGGTTCTAAACAGGAGCAGCATCGGCATGCTTTTCACGTCGTTTGGTAGAAATCCACACGCGCGTTCTGCCAAAAGCACCATTTGCATGCATATCGTGTGGTTTTGCAGAAAACTGCATCCGCAGTCTACCAAAAATTGCATGTGCTTGCTTAAAACGCGTTTTGGCACAAATCCATGAGCGGGTTCTAAAAAGAGCAGCATTGGCATGCTTTTCACGTCGTGTGGTAGAAATCCACGCGCGCGTTCTGCCAAAAGCACCCTTTGAATGCATATCGTGTAATTTGCATGCATATCGTGTGGTTTGCAGAAAACTGCATCCGCGTCTACCAAAAGATGCATGAGCGTGGTTAAAACGCGTTTTGGCACAAATCCATGTGCGGGTTCTAAAAAGAGCAGCATTGGCATGCTTTTCACGTCGTTTGGTAGAAATCCACACGCGCGTTCTGCCAAAAGCACCATTTGCATGCATATCTTGTGGTTTTGCAGAAAACTGCGTCCGCGTCTACCAAACGTTGCATATGCATGCTTAAAAACGCGTTTTGGCACAAATCCATGTGCGGGTGCTAAAAAGAGCAGCATTGGTATGCTTCTCACGTCGTTTGTAGAAATCCACACGCGCGTTCTGCAAAAGCACCATTTGCATGCATATCGTGGGGTTTTGCAGAAAACTGCATCCGCGTCTACCAAAAGATGCATATGCATGCTTAAAACGCGTTTTGGCACAAATCATGTGCGGGTTCTAAAAAGAGCAGCATTAGCATGCTTTTCCACGTCGTTTGGTAGAAATCCACGCGCGCGTTCTGCAAAAAGCACCATTTGCATGCAATATCGCGTGGTTTTGCAGAAAACTGCATCCGTGTCTACCAAAAGTTGCATATGCATGCTTAAAACGCGTTTTGGCACAAATCCATGTGCGGGTGCTAAAAAGAGCAGCATTGGCATACTTTTCACGTCGTTTGGTAGAAATCCACACGCGCGTTCTGCCAAAAGCACCATTTGCATGCATATCGTGTGGTTTTGCAG